>NC_081342.1:15187608-15297074 GCF_029784015.1 Lycium ferocissimum | reverse complement strand
GTTTCTCCAAAGACTATCTTCACGTTTTAGGGACCTTCTAAAGGGTTGAAACACCTTGGAAAATAATTTTTGGATCAAGACTCAAAGGCTCAAAAATCGCCCCTTGGCATTGTATCTCACTCTTTCCCTCTCTAGGTTTTCTTTCTTTGTGTTGTGTTGTTGAAATGAATTGGATGGCTGATTTCTTGGTCATTATTTGGTTCAACTTTGATGCCTACAAGTTGGTCACATACTTCCACTTATGGCATGAGTCACTCCATTAACTTTACACTTAAAATTCCATTTTTTTTCTACAACTTTTGGCCAAGTGTGGCCAAAGCCTCACCTTCTTGTTTCTCCTTTCTTCTTTCTTTTTTCAATTGTTTACAAGACAATTGTATGTGTGGTGAATGATTCATACACTATCCTTTGTCCATTGTAATTATGCCAAGATGATGAGCAATATTTAATGTGAAATGATCCCTCCACCATGTTATGTCCTCCTAAAACAATGTATACTTTCATAAAGTAGTAGATGCTTAAATATTCAAATGCATGCTTCACATGGATGCCTTATTTTCAGTCACTTGGCTGAATTCCACCTCCTTTCTTTCAATTTGGTTGTCCACAATATAATGTAAGTGTAGTGGATGAATCACATTTAAATGTATATTTGTATGTCTCCCATAGTAGTCTTATTTAAGATGACTTTGAGTCATCTTTTGGACATGGCATGTTAATGTTCATATTGGCTCATTGTTGCCACTAATTTTAACTTAACACCACGATTAAGTAGTTCCTAATTTCCATTAATGCTTCTATACCAAACAAAATTTGTAGATAAATTGTGACTTCAAACGAAATCGGAAGTTAAAGTCTCTACTTTGTATCTTGAGATAGTCTTAATACTCATCCCGACTTGAATCATCCATATCTCCTTACCCCCGATATCATTTTGACGAGCTGTTTGTTGCGTTGCAAACTAGACTCGATGAACTTAATTTTAGGCTTTTGAAACACCTTAAAACTCCTCATATACTAGGAGATATGCCTCCTACAATATAGGCTAAAATCGGGTCCGAGATTTTCTTGAAATTGTTCCGATTCATTTCGTTTAACTTCTAATCCTCTTCCAACCTCATGTAACCTCTTATACATACATATACACAGTCATTTACCTCCATAACAATTCATATACATGTCTCGAAGGGTCCGTAGAATCACAATAACCATAAGTAGAACTTCCAAAGCTTCGACGAAACTCCAATCGAAAAAGTATATTCCTATCTTTTGTCCATCTTCTATATCATTACTAATAATCTCAAATACTTTAAAAGGTCACTCACATTACCTCATATACATACTCATAACGCGATTTCAAATCCTTTAGGTTACGTGGTCACCTCGAGATACTTAAGACAACCATATTTATAACGATATTCTTACTAACTCGATTAACTTTCCTTGAACCTTCTTAACTCATTCTTTCTTGTTTTAATACAAGTAGCACGGATTATTATGGAGTGTGACAATTCTTAAGTCTAAGTATTCTAGATTTTTTAATGTATCTATTTTTCTAGCTTTATTTATTATCCTAACGGAATCTTTATTTTACAAACTTTCTTCGGTACTCTATACTAGTTGTAAATCTTTCTATATCCTCTCTTATACCCCGTAATTCCCACGTTATAGTAGAGATTGTTTCTTTGTTAATCTGACTTTGTAAGAGTCTATTGTTTATTAGTGATGATAATGTTTCTGAATTTATTATTTCTAAATATGCACTTAACGCCTTTTCTACTTGTCTATATTCTCGTCTTCTCTCTATATCTCTATTTAAATACCAATGATTGATAGCTATTTGTCTAACAAAGGGTAGTGTTCTCATTAATATGGTCTAAATCGCTTTTGGTTCTTTGAGATCTTTCTAGATTTTATATATCCTAGTAACTTATATTTTAATCCCGATATTATATCTATTAATTCTTGTAGTCTTAACGGTTTTCTTTGGTACTACTTAATTTAATATATTCTGGGTATGGATTATTTAATTCTTGTTTGACTTTTAAATAATGATCTTGCATCTATTAACCTAAAGGCATAACGTTTACTTGTTGTTCTATCTGTCTAATATAGTCTTCAGTTCTAAATATAACGTTGTTGGTAAAATGAACTTCCCAAAGGAGATTATTTCGAAAACTTAATCTTGTTGTATTATGATTTAATTCTTCTCTATAAGCTATGTCTAAATAGTTAATGTGTTCGGTAAGGAACTTTCTTGAGCTTATAAGGTTTTCTAGTCTTTTTCTAGTAATATAGATCATGCGATAGTGAAAACTTATATGTTTAGCAAAACGGTGTTTTCTCATTAACTCTTGTCTAACGAAGAGTACAGTGCTTGCTTTCTTCTTCTAGCGCAGAAAAAAGTCTTCTCATATAGTCTTAGATGAGTCTTAGGTTTCAAAAATCTTCTCGCTCTGATACCAATAATAAAGGGGGGTAGTAAATTTTTCAATAAGTTCTTTCAATAAGAAAAGTTCAAAGGACAAAGCAGGAAATTAATGTTGTTTTCAAATAAATTTTTTAACAATTCTACTCGGTACTTCCTCACTCCTATATTTCTTCTTATCATGTAGTTATAATTAATTTTCTGTCTATCTCCCAAAATTTTCATTTTTTTTTATGAACAGTAAAAAAATGAACAGTAAAATGTTTTTTTAATATTTTTTTATCTTAATCTGGACTTTGTCGATCACGAATTTTGTTATCTTGTTCATCTCTTTCTTTTAACCCTTGTTTTTAATAACGATCTTCTATAACCACACCTAAGTGTAACCACGCCAATATCGTCCTTTATCATTTGGACATTAAAACAGCCTCTTTAAAACCTAAAAATTTACAGGTTAATCCATCGAGGTTATTAAGAAATTAAGAGAATAACCATATACTAAGAATAACAAATTCATGAGGATAAGGAAGTAATTACTTAAACATAATAATCACGAAATAATTTACATAATAGGGATATTAGTACAGAAAATATAGTAAATAAACTTACATGGTACGAAGAAGGAGGGAGGTTTCCCTTTCGGGGAACTGAAAAACTACTTCACACTAGGGGGTAGTTATTAAAAACTTAATACTATTTTACAATAGGAGTTTATATTACTCAGGTTTTTGGCTGGGTAAGGGATTGGAGCATTTGATAAAAGAGAAGGGGAATATGGAAGTTTTCTAGAGAGAGGTGGTTAGTGCTCTTGTTGGTGATGTCTTTGCTTCTCCACAAATGCTGCTATTTATAGGCGTCTGGCGGACTTGAACTCCGAATTTCAAAATGTTGAAGAATCTTTTGAGTTCGGTAGGGTGCTCTTTGGGCCCCGTCACGTGAGCTTTTTCAAAAGAACACTTTATTTACTTGTCTGCTAGCCGGATCTGTCCATTTCTTGTAGGCTGCTTTATTAAAGTTACTTTTAATAAAGCTCTCTTTTACGGATCTTGTAGCCGTTGCTTTTGTTCAACGAATCTTTCGATCTTTTGTCTTATCATGACTATTCTCTCCACTACTTCTGTCTGATTATTTTGCTTTTCACATACACACACACACACACACACACACACACATATATATATATATATATATATATATATATATTTTTTTTTTTTTTTTTATGTGTCTAAATTATGTAGTGCAATAGAATCAAAACTCATTCCGAATCGTCGTCGTTTGGGTCTTGTGAATCTTGAAATGCACTATTCGAAAATTTATCATATCTTCTTATTCTGAACTATGGACTGGTGACATCCTTGGACTTGGAGATAATTCTGGACTAGGGCTCTTGATTATATGCTTGTCTTGTTCTGCTTTTGTTTGGAAAAATCTTTCCAAAGTCTCTTTAACTATACTTTCTATGTTGTCATTTTTTTTCTTTTTTGCAAGTATGCTTTTCTTGGTAGAAGTAGCTCCTTGCGTCAGTGTCTTTGGTAGTCTTCGTCTTGTTTGGAGAGATGAACATCCCTCGTCTTCACTTTTTGGCAAAGTGCGGCCATCAACGGATTTGATGAGTCTTTACCGCCTACCGTTTGATCCGGGACTAGGCTGTATCTTTATCGAATCTGATGGATCTATTTGCATTCATTGGGGAATGCACACCGTCTCATCCATTTTTGTCCGAGATGGAGAACTGCGGGATTGTACTAATTCGAACTTAGCGCTTGTAGTCTTTGTTCTAACAGTCTTACTTGTTACAAGAGTTTCATTTTTTCTTGGATAGTGTCTCTTTCTCTGCGGGTTAAGTCTTCGACGGTCTCGGTCATAGTAGAGCAATGATATAAAAAATCACCTTGTCGTGTCTTTTTGTATATTGTCTTGAGGGGTTCTATCTGGATTTTGTCGAGATTTTGGAGAAATATAATAGTTTGGTCCCAATACTCTACGAAGTATAGTCTAATGCCTCAGTGAAATCATTAAAGCCTTTAAAAAGAGGTCTTCTTATATCTTTGATAGAATCTAAAACTTCTATCCAGGTTTGAAAAATACCATTAGTTTTACCATGGATTACAACATAAAATTTAAATTTCTTATCTAGATTTTTGTCGTAAAAAATCCGACAAAGTGCATTTAGAGTGGCTACAAAATGGCCGGCGTCTTTTTTGTTATGCGATATCCATAAATTGTCTACTAAACATGTACGTTGTTTGTCTATTACATATTACGGTAATACCTTAAAAGTTAAATTAGATGGCGGGAAAAATACTAAATTATTTGTTTCAAAATGTATTCTTTCTAAGGCGTTTTGTTTAATGCGGATGTAGGTCTAAAATGAAGATTACCTAGTACCTTACGTACGTAAGTGTCTTGGGTTGAGGCTATACCTTTTCCCTTGTCACATTTGTCGAGAACTTGATGGTCTCATCTTTGTTCAAATAGAAAATCAGTTAGATGTGATTTTTAATCTACTTAATTGGTCTGCTAGATTATTATCTTTTCCTTTTATATGTTCGAATGTTAAATTATAAATTGAAATAGTATCCATAAAGTTTAACCATCTTCGTCTATTGCTACTTTTATCATTAATTTTTTGATAGAATTTGACTATAGCCTCACATGTCATGTTCTTACCAATATTTACGATTTATTTAGTATATATAGTCTAAAACTATTTAAGCCATATATTACGACTAAAATTTAGGCGTCTATACTACTCATATTTTCTTTTTCTCGGTACTTACCACTTTTGATAAGCACATATCTTTTCTTCACTTTTATTGCTATATTTATTTGGTTTTGCTTTTAACATGACCCCCATCCTTCGAAGCTTCCATCTGTTTCGATAATTAAATAGTCTATTTGTAGGGGCATATTTAAGTCTGGAATATTTTTTATTTTTTCTTTAATTTTTTGTACTAATCTAATATCTTCTGTATTAAAGTGTTTTTGACCATTTGATCCCGTTTTTGAATACAATGGCCCGCTATTTTTCCTAAGTCTTTTATAAAACTTCTAGCATAATTTACTATTCCTAAGAATTTTTTGTAATTCTTTAACATTATCTAATTTATACGGCATTTCTAAGGCCTTTTTAGCTATATGAGGTTGCAATTTTATTTTGCCATCTCCTAGTACTACTCCTAAAAAGTTTATATGGTTTTTACATAATTCCATCTTTTTCTTGCTAATTATTATTATTCCATTTTCTACAAATAATCTAAATATTGTCTGGAGGTGTCCTAAATGTTCTTTCATATCTTTACTAAATACTAATATATCATCTACATATACTAGGACATATCTTTTATAGTCTCCAAATATACTATCCATTTTTGTTTAAAATATTGGTGGAGTACATCTTTAATCCAAATGACATTACTAACCATTCGAAATGTCCTTCGGGACGATGTAAATGCAGTCCATTCTATACTTTCTTCATGCATTCGTACCTGCCAATATCCTGATTTACAATCAAATTTGCTAAAGATCTTTTTACTTTGTATTCTATTTATTAGTTCTGTTTTGTCTGGTAACTTATATCCATCGTTTCTGTCGTTATCATTAAGTCTTTTGTAATTTATTACCATTCTAGCTTTTCCTCTTACTATCTCACTATGATTTCTTACCATAAATGCGGCAGATCTATGTTTAGAAGTAGATCTTCTTATTACTCCTAAATTTAATAATTCGTTTATTTGTACTTTAAAGTCTTCTATATCTTGGTTAGTTGCTTCTATTGAGGTCGTTTTTAATTATATATTCTGGATTTATTATGTCTAATTTACATACAATTTTGTTATTGTTCCAATGTTTTAAAGGTTTTTCACCTATAATTTCTATCTCATCTAGTATTCTTATTATATTATCTAAATATTTTTGGTTTTTTATTACTCCTATCCTTTCTATCCCTGTTTTAAAATTATATAATTCTGTTTCTATGTCTATTAAAGTATAATTTTTTCTTATTAGATTATCGTTGTCTAGTATTTCTTCTTCTTCTTCTAGAATTAAATTCTTTATTTCTCTTTTGCTTTTACAGCATGTATTGTTATCTTGACAATCTTTACAACAACTCTCTTCTTTCTTTTGCAGGTTTATTTGGTCTGGAGTAGAGATCTTCTTATGTCTGATTCTAGTTTCAGTTTTATGAGCTTGTACTGGTGTATGAGTAATATTTTTTAGAAAAATTACTCCATCTCTTGTAATCATGCAACTTCCATTGTTATGTAACATAAAGTCTAACCCGATGACGAAATCTATATTTATATTCAAGTCTCTTATCCATATTTTATCCATTTTATAACTAGGTTTATAAAATTCTGAACAAGTGTTGATAAAGCTAATGTATGCCTTATGAACATAATGTTTATATATATTATGAGTTCCATCCATTTGCATGGCTGCAACTGGTTTGTCTAGAACTTTTATTAAATTTGGTGGAACTATTCGTTTATTTATTATACATTTAGTACATCCCGAATCTACTAATGCTAATGTCTCTATTTCATAGTCATCTATTTTAATTCTTGCAAGTATTTTTATAGTTCCTAATTTTTTATCTTCATTACATACTAGGGCTCCATGATCTTCTATACTCATTAGTTCCGCTGTTGAATCTTCTGGTATTGTTCTTAGCGGTTGTATATTAGATAAATGTATTTCTTCATCTTCGCTATTTGCTTCTTTTTCTTTTCCTTTTTCTAATTTATATAACCTGGTTTCTAATTCGTTTATTCTAGTTTCTAATGTCATTATTCTTATACTAATAGTAGGGTCTTCTATTTTTTTTATGTCTTTCTTCTTTATGGATTTTTGTCTTAAATTCTTTTTCTATACACATGATACATCCTTCTATAAAATAATTTTTACATTTTGCTCTTTTATCTCTACTAGGAAACCATTTACAAGAGAAACATGCATTACTATCTAAACCTTTATTTCTTTCGAAGTCGTGATTACAGTCTTCTGATATATTTGCTAAATTATCCATTTGAATTGGCTCTAGGTCTAGTTTTTCTAATCCTATCTCATTAATTAATTCTTCTGCTTCTGAGTCTGTTTTAATTTTTTTTTCAGTATCTACACTTACTATAGAGTATATACTTTTGACATATATTCATCTACATTTATTAAGGTTTCTTGAAAGTCTTCAATTAGCTGTGAATTTCGTGTCTTATTTTTTTTTTTTTTTGGGCATGTATTTGCTAAGTGTTCTACACTTATATATATATATATATATATATATATATATATATATATATATATATATATATATATATATATATATATATATATCAATTTTTTACGCTATTTCACCTATTTAAAAGTATTTATTATAATTATATCATTTTATAAAATACTAAAAAATTAAAACCCCATGGGGCTTACGCCCCGTGCCTCGGGGCTTACGCCCCGTGCCTCGGGGCTTACGCCCCGTGCCTCGGGGCTTACGCCTCACTGAGGCAGACGTAAAACGCCCCGCCTTACGCCCTCGCCTTTTCAAACATTGTTAATATTAATTTCATAAAAATATAGGCATTAGAATAATTTGAAATTAAGTGATTTTCATGAGTTAAATTAATGAGGTTAACTAATAATTCAAGTAAATCAATTAGTCAATTTAAGTTAGGAACTCAATAAAATTGATAGTGTACCATAGCCCTGAAATCTTTTCTCTAAGTGAATTTACAAACTTTTGTTTGTCTAGAGCTTATTTTCTTAAATGCTTACTTTAAACTTTTTTGCAGCAGAAATATCATTAATCAGAGAAGAAACAACTTGAATAAATAATTTGTATTGGTTTGAATTAGGAGGTATTTTCTCTATCCCGATTTATGTGACACTTTTTCATTTTTAGTTAGCTCCACAAGAATGACATTTTTTTATATTTAGCAACAATTTTACTTTAAATTTCTCATCTTACCTTTCATGAGTTATAGCTACAAAAAAAGTTATGACTTGATTTAGACCGAAAATTTCAGAAGTTTTTTTTTTTCTCTTAAACTACGTATCCAATACTCAAACAACCTCACATAAAATGAGACGGAGGGAGTAACTAATTGTGAGTCTTGGTGGGACGATACAATTTCATCATATTATTGCTTGTCAACTATGTATATTTGTGTGTGCGTTTATAAACAACTAACATTATGTATAAAAAAGAGTTAGTTCTGAAGAAAAATATAGCTAACAAAGTGAAAAAGTTGTCTGATTGATTAGGACACCATACTACTCGTGCCTCCGCTCATTTTATCTTGCCCCACCCCTGAGGTTTTTATTCTATTTTTCTTGAATTACCAAGGTAATAATAGTACTAATAATAACAATAATAAGAAAAAAAGCCCCCAAAGTTGGGCGTAACTAGAATACCCCACTAATAGCCTGTTTGCCCAAGCTTCTAAAATCAACTTATTTTAAAAAGTACTTTTCAAAAAAACACTTTTAGCAAAAAACAGTTTGTGTTTGGCCAATTAATTAAAAAAACACTTTTGAGCAACAATTAGTGTTTGGCCAAGTTTTTAAAAAGTGCTTCTATTTGTATTTTTCTCAAAAGTACTTTTCAAAAACGTGTTTTTGGGTAAAAGCTGTTTTTTTTAGCTTCTGAAAAACTGCTTCTGCTACTCCCTAGAAGCACTTATTTTCTCCCAAAAGCTTGGCCAAACACCTCACTTTTTTTCAAATAAGTACTTATTGAAAAAATAAGTACTTTTGGGGGAAAAATAAGCTTGGCCAAACAGGCTATAAGTGAGATTGTGATATGCAATTGAGAAGTCACAATCAAGCATATTACTGGAGCAAATGCCATCCTGTTTGATCATTTTTGCTTGGGCAAAATACATCAAATCAACCCTAAACTATACCCAAAATGTCAATGTCACACTTAAACTATACTGGTGACCTAATACACACTCGAACATCTTAAAAGTGAATTATTTTAACCCTCATACATTTATAACCGGTGCACATGGGGAGGTGTAATACACTCGCCCGCCGTATCGCCGCCACGTCAATGCCACATCAATAAACTGCCAATTTTTTTTTTTTTTTTTTAAATCCATGTCATTTAATTGCTTCTCCTTCACATTCATAAAAAATGCAACCACTCAACCACCATGGATATAATAACCGACCACCACTACTAGATTCACAGCTTAATCAATCGTAGCTCTTCGAAAGTCTAAATTTCTCATGAATTTGTCACTACTGCGTTCCACGCGATGCCAAGTATCATACTTATCTTCTCCATCAAAAAAAAAAAAAAAAGACATAATTAATTTTACCACCATAAATTCAAAATTCACCACTGGAATCAAATCACCACCATTGGAATCAAAATTCACCACTGGAATCAAATTCACCACATGCCATTTTGTATTCTCAAGGCACCAGCAAGAGAAAAAGACATAAGCATTCCATGCCTAACCATTAATTTAAAAGTTAGTACGCAGGAAAATAATTTTACCACCATAAATTCAAAATTCACCACTGGAATCAAATCACCACCATTGAAACCATCCAAAATTGCAAGAACCACTGTAAATTTTACACCCATCACCAAACCCGCCATCAAAATCGCAGCTCGCCTCTTTGAAAATATAATACCTATAGGGTAGTTAAAATGAGGGGGTTTTCAAAAGAAGAAGAAGAGGAAAGCAGGTGGGTGGGGGGCGTGGTTCAAGATGGAGAACAAAAATTGGGTTTGAAGATGAAGAGGGGTGGTGGAATTTATGATGGGTTTGATGAGAAAAAATGAATTGATGAAGAAATTAATTTGTAGAGAAGTGTGATGAGAAAAAAATGAAGTAGAAGACATGGAAAATGGGCGTGAAGAAGAAAAGGCCTGGGGGAGGGGGAAGAAGAAAGGGGGGGGGGGGGGGTGGGGGGGGGGGGGGGGGCGTGATGAAGAAGAAGAAGTGTGGGGTGGGAGGAAATGAAGAAGAAAGGGGCGGGTGAGCGTGGGGTGGGGTGGGGTTAAAAAAAATTAAATCTTTAAATTAAAAAAATGAAAAATTCGAAGCAAAACGCGCCTTTTTATTTTTATTTTGATATTTTGCGTCACATCAGCAGTTCAGGGAGTAAAATAATTCACTTTTAAGATGTTCGAGTGTGTATTAGGTCACCGGTTCACCGGTATAATTTAAGTGTGACATCGATATTTTGAGTATAGTTTAGGGTTAATTTGATGTATTTTGCCTTTTAGCTTATGTTGTAGTAATAAATATTCCAATAGTCTCAACCGTTGTCCAATATTATGAACGTGTTTTTTTTCTCCTTTCAATAATTTGCTCCCAATTATTCGTATTTACAGCACACAGCCACTGGCTTCGTTTTTTTGTTTTTTTTTTTGTTTTTTTGGTTTTTTGTTTTTTTTTTCCCTTTGGGTGGTAGGGAGTTATTTTCGTACAGCTAGATTTTGTATTGTCAAGATTTGTTAGCTTTTCTAAGCTTTGACTCTCAGACGAAATCTTCAAAAATTAACTTAAATAAATTATAGATAGTTAACACTATTCTTTTTTTCTTTTAACTATGGACTTTTGGCTAGTTATCCAGTTCATGGATCACAATTTTTGTCATAGCTTGTTTTTATCTGCAAAGAGAAGACGTTGAATTATCATAACACTTGCACCTATTATCATATTTTGACTATATGAACAGCCAAAAAAGAAAAACACTTAATACATTACTTTTTTTACTCCTCCCTAGGAGCTCCACCTTTTGCGCTCTTGGTGACGCGAAGTCACAACCTTATGGTTGGAGGTGGGAGATGTTACCACCTAGCAACCCCTCTTATCTAATACAATGCTTTCTTTCTTGAGTTAATGGTAAAAAACAAACTTGAACTATCATTGTTTTGCGAGTTTCATACCCCAACAATCAGCTGTTCGCGAAGTTGACAAGGCCAATTACTAGTTGTTCCCTTTTCCTACCTGAACTATCACCATAGGTGTATTAATACATAGATGGTGATAGTTCAAATAGAAAAAAGGAATAATTGATAGTTGCAGTGTGAAAGTCACAAAAAAAAAAAATGATAGTTCAGTTGTGTTCTTGACCATTATCTTTTCAGCATAACATAAGTCTGGTAGAATAGTAGAATTCTTTCATTATTATGCGAAATCCTCACGTTCGAGTTTTGAGAACTAAAATTGAGAGCACGAGGTGAATTTCGAACAGTGAATAGTATTTTTGAATTGAAATGTCAAAAGGAGAAAGCAGCAATGATGAAAGTTAAGGGACAAAGAGTAAAATATGTCAACAGAATAACGACCTTTTACTTCCCGCCTTTTTCCCTGTGTTCTCTTTCTCCTCATCTTTAACTGAGTGTTTTCTTCACTTTCTCTGTTTCCACTGAAACAAAGTTGATAAACTACTACTTTTTTCTGCACAATCAAATGTATTACTTCATGCTACAGCAATAAGAATATATAAATGGTACAAAGAGAGTTAATGGGGTATTTTCTTTTTTTATTATTGGTACTATCAAGGACATGACCCACAAGAGAGGCCCATTACTTTGGACAAGTGTAAACTATGATTTGAGCACAAACAGTTTAACGCAAAAATGGCCAAAGAAGTAGACCAACATCAATGTTTTCCACTGTGTCTTTGTCCCCTCCTCATTACTTGCCTTCTTTAACAACCTTCACCTTCTTTCTTCTCTTTTTCTCAAACTCTCAGTTTTTCCTCTGTCTTTTTTCTTCATTATGGCCATGGAGAAACACCACTCCCAGCTGCCTAGCGCCAAGTGTTCGCGGCATCAACGTTATAATGAATGGTTTGTGTTAAATAGTTTTTTTTTTTTTTGGTTTATCTGTGTAACATGGCTAGAATAACATGTTCATGTCTTATTGCTAATCAGCCAATTTGATCTGGTGTAGGGCGTTTCGAGACGTTCCAAGTGATATATCAATAGTTGTAGATGGTGGCATATTTTCATTGCATAAGGTAATTCTTTCAATTCTCTATTCTCCTAATAAGTACTATTCCTCTGTGAGTCTTGTTTGTAGCTGTTCACTGTCTTGCTAGTGATAGATTTTGTGAAGTAATTCACAACTTATAAGAATGAAAAACAAGGTAGAAAAGATTTCTTTTTGGAAGGTGATTCATACTATTCCCTTTCCTCACTAAACTGATTCAAAGCTTCCTGTGGTACAGAAGCCATGCTGTTAGGGGTCGTTTGGTTTCTGGTTAGGAGGTGATTTATTCATGTATTAAAATAAATCTTGTATAACTTGTACCATGTTTTGTAGCATTGTTATGCAGGATAGAAGATGGAGTAACTAATACACGAATAACTAAACCTTGCATAACTACACCCTGCATTACTAATACCCGCATAACTCTACTCAACAACCATACAACCCCTTATAGTTGTAAGCTCCTAACATAGAGACATGTGATGCAGTTTCCTCTTGTGTCGAGGAGTGGGAGAATTCGGAAGCTTGTAGCAGGGCACAGGGATTCTGATATTTCAAGAATTGAGCTACTTAGCCTACCAGGTGGACCTGAATCATTTGAGCTTGCAGCCAAATTTTGCTATGGTGTTAACTTTGAGATTACACCTGCAAATGTTGCTCAGCTTTGTTGTGTATCTGATTATCTTGAGATGACTGATGAGTATTCAAAGAACAACCTCGGTTCCCGAGCTGAAGAATATCTTGAGGTTGTTGTAACCAAGAATCTTGAAATCTGTGTTGAAGTCCTAAAACAATGCGAAAATCTACTCCCTTTGGCTGATGAGCTGAAAATAGTTACCCGATGTATCGATGCTGTAGCCTCTAAAGCTTGCGTGGAGCAAATTGCTTCAAGTTTCTCGCGCTTGGAATATAGTAGTTCTGGTAGACTCCATATGAACCGCCAAGCTAAGTGTGAAGGAGACTGGTGGATAGAGGATTTGTCAGTTCTTCGTATCGACTTGTACCAACGAGTCATAACAGCAATGAAATGTCGCGGTGTTAGGCCTGAAAGTATTGCAGCATCACTAGTTAACTACGCCCAGAAGGAGTTGACAAAGAAGTCCAAAGCTGATGTGGTTTCTGGTTCAAATAATGGCCATGAAAAAGTCGTGGTCGAGACAATTGTTAGCCTTATGCCCGTTGAGAAATTGGTTGTTCCAATAACCTTTCTTTTCGGGCTGTTGAGAAGTGCTGTGATGCTTGACTGCACGGTTGCTTGTAGACTTGATCTTGAGAGGCGAATAGGATCTCAATTAGACATAGCTACTCTGGATGATCTTCTGATTCCTTCTTTTCGTAATGCTGGTGACACATTATTCGATATTGACACAGTGCATAGGATCTTGGTTAATTTTTCTCAGCTGGAAGATAGTGACGAAGACATGGATAATGTCTCAGTATTTGAGTCTGATAGCCCTCTTACTTCGCCATCCCAAACTGCATTATTCAAAGTCGCTAAACTGGTGGACAGTTACCTGGCTGAAATTGCACCTGATGCTAACCTAAAGCTGAACAAGTTCATTGCAATTGCCGAAAGTTTACCAGCACATGCTCGTACCACCCATGATGGACTTTACCGAGCAACTGATGTCTACCTCAAAGTATGTACATCAAATTTCTTGAAATGTGCTTCTGAGAAAACTTTATTGGTTTGAGTACCTGTTTTAAAATTTAATGGCAGCAGAAAAATTATGGTTCTTGTTTCTTTGAAAACTAACCATTTTATAATGACTTAAATGGGTATGGTTCCAAATTAGAATATTGTATTGTTTCTTACTGATCTGTTTGCTAATGACTTAAACGAATACGCTACCTTTTTATGAAGGGGATTAAGTACTTTAAAGGGTCGTTTTTCATTTTTGGCCCGTTGGCCGAAATTAATTACGGGTGCTAGCCAAATATACTGAATCGATGTACTGATTGTGTACATTCTATGTATATTTATGATATTTTGAGGATGCAGTATGTATATTATATGTATATTTATACTTGATATACAAAACTTATACATTTGCTGGCTATTGTTCTTTTGAATGGTCCAAAAATGTAACTATCCCTGCTTTCTTTGCATATTGAGTTCATGATATTCTAACCTAATAAGTCCATATATCTAATCCAGTAGTAGAGCTTCCTTAACTTATTACTTTTGACTGATCATGGATGTACATCCATGGAAAATTCAGGCTCATCAAGGCTTATCAGATCCAGATAGGAGGAGACTATGCAAGCTGATTGACTTTCAGAAGCTAACACAAGAAGCTGGAGCACACGCTGCACAAAATGAACGCCTCCCACTCCAATCAATTGTACAGGTTCTTTATTACGAGCAAATGAGGCTTCGAAATGCCTTATTTTGTTCTTATCCTGATGATGATCATAAGCCAATGCACCAATCGTGGAGGATCAATAGTGGTGCTCTAAGTGCAGCTATGTCTCCCAGGGATAATTATGCTTCTCTAAGACGAGAAAACAGGGAACTAAAACTTGAACTAGCACGAATTAGGATGAGATTGAATGACCTGGAGAAAGATCATGTTTGTATGAAGAAAAATATGGAAAAATCTAACTCCCGGAGATTCATGAATTCCTTCACAAAAACGATTGGCAAGTTGAACATCTTTGGACATAGTTCTTCCAGGGAATCAAGTTCTCCCTCAAAGAGATCCCAAGTTACTGATTCTAAGCTTACAGAAAGAACATGACTGGCAAACTTTCCTGTTACATAAAAATACTTGAATAGGTTTTGGCTGCTCCTAGTAAGTAACTGCAAATTGTACTTGTAATCTCTATTATCTTGTATATGAGCTCTAGAGATATGCTTTAGCATGTGAGATTTTGCCTTTGTCAATGAACTAAAGTATTTTTTTTTTTTTTTTTTTTTTTTTTGAGTTTTGATAAATATGATATCCAGACGGATGTTGCAGTTATACACATTGATAAATGTCATTTACAAAATAGGACAAATATAGCACCTTATACGAAAAAAAACTCCACATGCCTGACATAGCCATATGACAAATACACTTGTTTTTGTTGTTGAATATCTTTCTGTTTCTTGCTTTTTTCACTATCAGCAAATCATTTTCATAGCTCCTAATAAAAGAAGCATGGAAGTTTGTTTATTCCTACATGTATCAAGATCAGGTTTCCCAGTGGTTCATCGACTCTTTTCCCCTCTCAAAAATTAACAAGTCCATGATGACACTGAACCTTTGAGTCCATATTTTTGCTCCCTCTTTCATCAAATTGTTTCTCATTTTCCTTCTTTTTTATTTATTTATTCCTTTCTTCAAATTAACTTGGAGTGATTTCTCTGGTAATATTCTTAGAACCTCAATGGTAATATTCTTTTCATCAAAATTAACTTGGAAGTAACTCTTTCACGGTTTAGTAACAATTGGCATGCCAAAAATCACCCTTAGATTGAGCCGCCCTCGTTCACCATCCGGCTTTCACAAACAAGATTTCAGGTCAACTTGGTTGGAACTTATCGTATACCGATGATGGTAGTTGACTACTCGCGATGTGGGACAATAACAATTGCTGCTGTAGTAATATCTTTTAGAGTGCATAAATGTACTATCAAAGGATGAATCATCCATAGACTGCTCAGAGAAATTTTCATGTCCATTTCTGTTCTCCTTAAAATCGTCCTCCTCATAACTCGCACCATACCATGGTGAGTTCTGAAACCTGCTGGGGTGTTTACCATGTCTAAGATGGTTTGGAGTCACGCCAGCTGTCGACTTGAGAGGTGCGTTTAGATGAGCAAAGTGAAGCTTTCCAGGATTATTCATTGACTTATTTCCCTCGAAGGATGAACTCCAATCAGAAAGGCTTACGGTTTGCATGGTTTTTTAGGAACTGTTTTCCCTTTAAGATTTGTATTCTAAAAACATCAAGACGACGATTATTCACAAGTATAGGACTTAAGAGGAAGCAACAGCTCAACCTGAAATATAGGGTTCTGCCCTCAGTTGAACCCTTATTTCTATTAATTCACCTAATTGCTGATGGCGTTGATCTGGATAACACTGTTGAAACAAGCCTTAATGTCAAAATTACAATGGATGATGTTAAGGATGAAATTGAATTTCGGTGCTGTAATATGCTATGTATTGGGGTCGAACTGTTTGGTGGGGAATTCTATTTTCATAAAAACAAAAAAATCTTCTAAACCTAATAAATTTTAAACTAATTAACATTTTACCTTATATAATCTATTTCTTATTTACCATATTTATACCTTGAGGAAATAAATTAAGCTATAATCATATCATGTAAAATTGTAATGACAATTAATCTTTAATATTTGAAACTTTGAAATAATTATAAATTTATGTAGCCCAAATATGACGAACAATTTATTCTTTTTACTCACTTCTAAAAATTGTGAACTTACTTTGACTAGATATTGTTTTTAGATATCCTACCTCGAGAATGCATTTGAATGATATTTTAAAGAAAAATGTATTCTTCTTATTTAAATTATTTATTGATTCACGCGATTCGCACGTACACTTAAGACCAGTAATGTGTAAACAAGTGAAATACAGAGAGAACTAAAGAGGTCTCAATGTGAAAGTGCAATGGCAGTAAAGCAAAATAAAGTGTAGAAACTCAAAGGGGTCTCCTTATATATATACTAGATAGATTAATAGACCTCCCAACTAAACATGTCACATCTGAATTATGTAGATTTGCTCCTAAAATTTTGACTGGATACTTTCGAAAAACATTAACTCGATGCTAAAAGTTATATCAGACGTTTAATTTTTGCAAGTTGGTGATGAAAAACATCCTATTTGCTTATTTGCTTGTATGCTAGGCGTTTGATTAATTATAAGAGGAGGATGGTTACATTCTCTGAAACACTTCAAACATAATTATATTACTGCTAAAGATAAAATTGAGTGATATTAAGAGAGAGAGAGAGAGAGAGAGAGAATTAGAAATAGAATTAGGTAGTGTTACATGATGCTAGTGTTGCATGATTATACTTTTTGTAACAAATGAATTCTTCCTCTAGATATATCATTAGATAGCATGTTCGCCAAGTTTTTGTGAAATTAAGAATGTTTATTTTCTTAAACATATTAGAGAATTAAAGTATTTAATGAATTTGGTCGGTCCTAAAGAGGAAGGCATTTATGCCTCCCACCCCGGGGCTTACCTTGCACCTAGTTCTTGTGAGTAATGTCATATAAGTATTATTTACTGATACGGGTTTGGCTCCGCTCCATTAGTCTTTGTTCAAGTAATTATCAATGTACCTTCGGGTGGCTGACACATGGACTTATAAACATGAAAGTTGGGATTGCTTCTAGCTTTCATTTTCTTCCGAGAAAGCAGACATAGCAAGTTGTGCCAAATGTCATATTTGTTTTCTTATTTTACATTTAATACTTGTTTATTAATTATTTATAGAGTTAAACTTGGTTAATTTCTTACATGAAAAGAATCAATTATTAATGTTACAAACTGATAAAATAAAAAATCAATGCACTCTATGCATATATTGTCTTACTCAAAAGTGATATCCCATGGTGAGAGAATTCACAGCTGACACTATTTTCAGTTAAAGAATTGGCTCCGTATCTTAACATTACCTTTAATAAAGAATACAACATAAAATAAGCTAAAAATAATCCCAACCTTTCATGTCAATTGACTACTCTCCAGTTATGTTCTCTCCATTTTTGTCCAGTGGGATACTTCAATTTTTGACACCTGTCTAATTAAGATTTTAATGACCCAAATCTGTTTGGTCTTAACCATGGTTAAGTTATTTCTCTTTCATCCTTCCTCTCCTCTTCAAGAACCCAGTCTCACCCACATGCATAATCGTCTTCTCATTCTCTGATTCTCATTAGTACTTGAAACATTAAGAATTTGACATCTATATGAGAACTTTTAATTTAAATTGATTTCTCTATTGAATTTTAATGAATTTGAAGTCATCCGTCTTGTTTCGAAATGAACTTTTTATTTAACACTATTTGGTTGGTAAATAAAACAAGTGAATCAATGAAAGCTCTACCCTTTTTCGATGTCCTACGATCTTAGTTTTTTTGCAAAATAATGATAGAAGAATAGAATACTAGAATCCAAGAGAAACAAGAATTGGATGCCATTAATGCTTGCAGTCCAGGATCTTGTAGCTCTCTTTCACTTGTAAAAACTTCATTTATTGAGTATACCAAGTTTCCTATTACAGGTCTGAGTTAAATCAAGAAGACATAAATATTCTTTTTACATAATACACAGTCGGTCCACTTTTACTTGTCTACTGTACGGTTTATCTTAAAAATAAATTTTTAATTTTACTTGTCACTTTAATATATCAAGTGAAAAATATATTTTTCCTATTTTACCCGTAGTATTAATTAGTCATTTCAAATCATTTTTCATGTCTATTCAAACTCTGAACCAATTAATATAGGTATCAATGATAAATTTTGCACTTCATTTGTTATTTATTAAGAGATGCGTACGTAGAGTTCATAATGAATGATAAAAATGTTTTCCTGGGAATAGTCTACAAGTACTATTTTTCTTCTCTCTTCCTCTGCTCTAATTCTGATTATATCCTTTTTAACTTCCTCCATTTAAGCAGAGCTTGGATATGTCACCAACTTCAATTTTGTGGTGGAAATTAAGGGAAGGGGGAAGAGATCTAAAAGAAATAAAGCGATGAAGGAAAATGTTGGCGAGAATTTTGGAAGGTGAAGAAGAAATTAAGAGATCTAGTAAGATGCCAAAGTAATCAGGGTTAAGAACAAATTACAATTTTAATAATACAGGTGTCAAAATTTAAGTATTCACTAGATGAAAATGGAGAGAAAGTAACTGAAGAGGAGCGATTCAGGGTATTATGATCATCTATGTTCACTGTCATGGAACCCATCTCATTACTCCGCTGCCATCACTCTCATCCATAACCTGTTAACGTTTCAACACAAATTGAAAACCTTCAAATTAATTTTATACACCAATTTTGCAATTACAACTTGTTTGTTTGTCATCACGTAATCTTATATATATATATAAAAGCAGGATATAGGCCCGCTGACGTGGCACAACTAAATGCAGGGTTTTCATTTATCTTTTTTTTTTTTTTTAGAATTTTGGCCTTTTAATCCATTTTAACTCCTATTAGTTAATTAGTCAAAAAACAAACGGACATTTCCTTTCGGCATATTTTTGTGCCGTTTCTATAGGCTGCCTTTTTAAAGCAGTAGCGTCGCAACTTTGCCTCTATCTCTCACTTCGTTATTGCTACATAACCCACAACCTACGCCTCCTCCTCCTCCTTATCGCTATGCATTTCTCCAATTAATAACATTGGTACTACTTCTATATTGATCTGTTTTAATATACGTAAGACAGTTGATTTTGCCTTTATGATTTTTCACTGCCATTTCTTTTTTCATTACTGAAATATTAATATAGAGTTTCTTTCTCTTTATTTATCCTTATTATTAATTTACTTTTTGAATTTTAACAGTACTTTGGCTTCTATTTTTGGGTATGCTTCTGTGTCTTTTAAAATTTTCTCTATTGTGCATATATGATGTCACCCACTTATTGTTTGCCCTCATTAAATGTTTATAATTATTATAGGAATGATACGGAAAGTTAACTGAGGAAAAAAAAAACGGCATTTTTCAGAAAAATGATAATTTTGCAAAAGAGATTCGAGGAGGAAAACTGAGAATTTAACTGGTGTGGAGAGGAAAGTAAGTGTTCTATTAATATGTTTCCTCCTTTATTTTTAAATGTAAAAACATAAATCTTTATTATCTTTTACCTCAATGTTTTTGCTTTTTATTCCTTTTATTTGAACCCACTAATTCCCTATAATCAGCGTTAACTTTCCCATAATTAGCATTGTCAAAGATGATACACACCTTCACAGAATTCCCCAAAAAATCACCCAACTCTTTAATTAAAGAGATAATGTATTCATTCAAAATTCTCTTTAAATCTATCTAATTTCTTTATTCTATGTTACTTTATCATTAATTACTTCTATTTTATCTCACTTTCGTTTAATTTCGTGAATAAATGATATATCATTGTGGGCAATAGAAAAGTGATGTGGCACCCTTAAGACATTTAAAGCAAGCTTATGTTTGACAACCTTGAATTATAGTTCAAAAGAACCGTTGGAATCTCCACACATATATGTATTTCATAGTAGTTTTTTTTGGTCCATTCAATTGATTTGAAAATTGCTGCTTAGGTTTCATTTTTTTCCTTCTTAATTTTATTTTCTTATGTTTATGGGCACAGAGTCTAAGAAGATGAAAGTGAATGAGAAATAGTTGAATGTATTTTGAAGGATGGTAGAGATAAGAAGATCAATGGAAGATTTAAGGAGAATGAAGGAAAGATATATATTGAATATTAATTGTTGTAGTATTAAGACTTATTTAAACATAGATTTAATTTCCAATGTTATATGTTCATCTCAATTGGAAGTGTTTATCAAAGAAAACCGTAGATAACTTTTTTTGTGCTTATTTCTCTTTTGTTGCTCTCTTTTTGTGTAGTTCTTTTCTTCCTGTTAATCCAAGGCTTATGTTTATTACCAAATTAGTTCAATTTTTCATGCATATTATAATTGTATTATGCATTTTCTTTATTGAAAAAAATTATTTAAGCTAAATGTAGGAATTAATTTTAAAAATTTAATAAGATTTTGATAACCGCGCGAAGCGCGGGTCAATTTACTAGTTACAATGTAATTAGAAGTGTATTGTTTGGTTGTACAAGTGTAATTAAACAGTTAGTTTAATTTAAAAACAAAATTTAATTATCAAAAATTAAAAATTAATACTTGAAAAATATGTGCCTTATAAATGATATTAAATAATGTATACAACAACACATTATTTCTCGAAATATATCAATTAATAATCATATATTTGTAATTAATATTGTAAAAAAATAATTGATATATATTTTTCACATTAATAATATTTTAATTTTAATTAATTATAAAAGTTAATAGCATAATTTTTTGTGAGAACGTCATGGATTGGATGTTGACAAAAAAATTAATATTTATAAATATAATGCCATAACATTATGCAAATGTTTGACAAAAAAAAAAAAAAATTATCAACTGTAAGTGAAAACTAAACAGCATGCAATGTGAAATAACAAGTCATTAATAATAAAACAAATAAACTAAATTCAAAATCCAAAAAAAAAAAAGTTTAACATAATACCTTTATGTCAAATTCTAACATTACATAAGTAAGTTCCAATGTAACTTAAGTAAATATAATTTAACAGAAAGGGAAAATATAAGTCTATAACCTCATTCGCAACAAAATTCTACTTTAATAACATCACTCATTATATGTCAAGTTTGTTAAGGACTCATTCTTTCTAATACCAATAGGTGCAGTTTCAAAAATTAGAATAATAATACAGTTATGCTAAATGAATTAAAAAAAAAATACAAGCAATTACGTCGAATCACAAGAAGTAAAGGTTGGGTGTGAGAAAAAAGGAAATGAAAGATAATAATATAAAAATAATTAAAAATTAAAAAGAAGTTAAAATAATAGAAATAAAAATAAATTAAAAAAGAAAATAAATTAAAATAAAACAAAAAAAAAAGAAACTAAAAAGTAAACCTTTAATTACAGGGTATAATTACACCCAATTCTCAGCACCCCCTTGAGAATTGTAGAGTGTAATTACACCTTCTCAGTTACACCCAATTTCCACCTAATCAGGTAATTAATCGTCAAACAAACAAGGCAAACCGTAATTACACTCAATTACACCTAATTCCAATTACCTGGGTGGCTTCCCAAACATGCCCTTAATGATTTTGTAAGGGAGCAATTTTTTTCGTTTCATAGTAACTTCTACCTTATCTGATAAAATAGTGCACACAAAAGCACTTTTTCTATATGCTTAATTTGTAGTACCTTATTTGTGCGAACAGACTTTACTAGCTACTCCTGCTAAATGCACAAACGAGTACCAATTTTCCTACTAGTTTAATTTAAGATCTAAAATATGAATTAACGCTGCCAAAAAACACAATCAGATCACTTGTAAGGCAACTACAATTAATAGTAGTTATGCGAACTAAACTTTTTGTTAATTTGATTGCAATTAAATTGCATACGATGGCTTGAGTGAAGGGGAAGGTGGTCCACTGAGCATTTTGTCGAACAGGTGGCAGGTTCGCGTTGGCTGCAGGAATCGGTTGAGTTGGTTGTCGCCAGTTTGGTTCTCCAGAATTCATTGCTGATAGCATATTATTGTTGACGAAAACATTGGTACACAAGGATAATAAGTAATTCCTTTTGTCAATAAGGGGAATATTATAGATAGAAATCATGCATCATTACAGATATGACAGCTAGCAGTATCACTAGCATTATTCAGATGGTGCTATTATAGATAG
Source organism: Lycium ferocissimum (assembly GCF_029784015.1). Taxonomy (NCBI): domain Eukaryota; kingdom Viridiplantae; phylum Streptophyta; class Magnoliopsida; order Solanales; family Solanaceae; genus Lycium; species Lycium ferocissimum. The sequence continues at coordinate 15,274,216 of NC_081342.1, read as the reverse complement.
CACTAATAATTCTACAGCATGACGATGTACTACAATAATATTACATAATCAAATAACGCTTTGAGCAATAAGTCTACATATCATATTGTACTCGTTAATCATCACATAAGGACGACGTTTCAAATATTGAGGATCTTTCAAATGTGTGATGAGCTAGTCAGCCTTGGTTCTCAATTGTGAGAGAGCAGCCTCTTTGATGAGCATGAATGAATCAACAAAATCATCGCCTAGCTGGTTCATATCTGGAATTATTCCTTCATCAGCGGCAATAGCAAATGTCAACTTCTTGGCATAGCTACACACATGAACCATTATCCCCTACAATATGCATTTGCATTTAGCGAATTTGGCCTAATTAGTAGTTTACTTCTTTTTTTTTCCTTCAAGTATAACGATATTTAGAAGATTCATATAACTTATTTAAAACTCGTCTATAATTGAAATATAGTTGTTTGATTGATGGAAGAAACGTACAGTGGGATAGCCAGAGCATGTTGGGGCAACGAATACCAATGGATGGCCTGCGCAAGAAATTTCTTCAAGCGGACCTATTACGTTTGACATGGCTAGTGTTGTTTGGAAGGGAACTCTTTGAGCAAGTTTTGCAACACCCTAGGTGCCACACCAAACAAAAGAAAAAATTACATTTAGATTCCAACGACAATTAAAAGGAAAGGGGAAAAATCAATTATCTCAATACTTTTTGATAGTTTTAAGGTGTAAAGAGATGAATTTGAGTACCTTAAAGCCAAAGAACTTGAGAAAAAGCTTTGAAAAGTAAAAGGTGCATAGAGACCCAAGGGAATGCTTCTTTCGATCCATTGATGTCTTAGATTTGCGAACATAATCCAGAGGATTAGAGAATTCGGCTATAGTTAAGGGAAATATGACAAAGCCAAAACAGTTTCCTTGTATCACTTTGACATTTTTCTCAATCGTTTCAGCTAATGTCTGTAGCCATATGATCATGTAAATTTTATTGATTAGGCACACATACAATCTAATATTTTTACATAGCAATAACACAATTATACATCAATCTTTAAGCTATTATTTCTAAGTGAACCCTATAAAGAATATTGGAAGATTTTCATTTGTATATATAAAAAAATACTTACTTGGACCCCTAAAGCTGGTCTCAGATTCACTATAACATTGGCTCTACATCTCATTCGTTCCGGTGAAAACTTCCTCTTGCCTTCAGCTTCTTATTAAGAAGAAACAAATTATAGATAGATTAATTAGCATGGTTGAAAGCATTTTAACCCCTTCCCCCTTCCAAAACAAACCCCGACCAAATTGGATATATCTTGATTATATTTCATCCTTAATTTCCTGATTATTTGTGTATGAGCATATATATTACACACACACGTACAAAAAAAAAAAAAAAAAAAAACTCTACGCTGTTACGAGCAACCAGAAATTAAATTCACTTTCAATTTGAATTCCTTAACCAATAATATAGAAAAAGTAAAGGTATGACTCTCAACTACCATAATTTATAGCTCTTGAGACAAGATTCATTTTTCTATTCTGTTTATTTACTTATTCTTTCGATTAATGCCTATCATATATTTTATAAAATGTTATATATTTTGATGGGTGATCTCTCGAAAATCCTTGTAAATTTGTTACAAGTATATATACAGTATCCTGATTGAGAAGATTAACTTACCGTATCTTCGATGGATATAACGAGACATAGCTGCTTGTGTTATCCCCAGTACAACGTCATTAACCGTCTAAATTTACAAGAAAGGAAGGAAAAAAAAAAAAAAAAAGGAAACATGAGCTTAGGTCAGAGACAAATTAAGAGTTCAAAACCGTGAAAAGATTATATTGTTTGGCCAAATTTCTGGAAAGTCATTTTTTTTTTTTTTAGCTTGGTCAAACGGACTATAAATATGACGGTCAACCTTGGATATATAAGGTTTATATATATGCTTACACCGTTTGTCACATTCTTTATAAATTTAATGTCGTCCAAGCTAATCGTCAGGTAAATATATTTCTGACGAGTGGACCACTTATATCCTCTTGTAGCTGTGAAAGGTGATTCAGAGTCCTTCAAGAAGAGTGCAGTCGCTATAAACAGAAAAGCATCAACAACTGTATTGAACCAAAGTTTTATGAGCAACCAAAACTTTATTAGGTACTGCCACATCAGCGAACAAATTGTTTTTCTGTTATTTCTTAGTGATAAATTTGATTTATCCTTAGAAGAAGAAGAAAATGGGAGTGTGGGCAGAGAAGTAGGATCCGAAATTGTCCGAAAACAAGAGAGTAAGAGGGACATGAGGGCAGTTCCATCCCCAATAGAATGATGAATACGGAAAATAGAAGTTGCCTCAGCATGAGAGGTTTTCACGTTAAGGACGTGAAAATCCCATAGAGGTTTCGACATGTCAACATTTGTTGTGCTTAGGCTTGATATATACTCTTCGACCAATTTGTCGGTATCCATATTATCATGGGCGATCTGGGCCACTATGATATGATCATCTATGTTCACTGTCGTGGGAACCCATCTCATTTTTCCGCTGCCATCAGTCTCATCCATGACCTGTTGACGTTTCAACACAAATTCTTAAGTAGAAACATTAAAGAAAACCTTGTGAACTTTAATTATCTGTTATGCAAGATTATGATAAATATGTTATGAGTATCAGTTTCAATTGGGGCGGCTCAAGCACATTAGGGGCCTAAAGCCATAATTTAATGTGAGGGCTTAAATTAAAAGAAAAAAAAAGCTTTAATATATATTTTGATTTTAATTCTATTCTTCTAGTTTGTAGAGATGCAAATATATTTATTCTTTTTATAATCAATTCATTCTAATAATTCTTTTTCAATTAGTAATAGTCAATCCAATTAATATTTATGAGGCATTATTGAACTTAGGTAAGATTTTATCAATTCTAATTTTGAAAAACATGTTTCCGTTGAGGCAACTATTAGAGAATTATTAAAATTATTCTATAAACAATATAAGCATTTGAAAAAAAGCAAGTCTTTTTATTTGATCGAGTATATCGATTAGATTATTATCTACTTGTATGATTTCTCTTAACATTTCTAGTTCAGAAATTAAGTCTAGACCATCAATATCGGGGTGAGTGAGCGATTACTATGTTTTATAAAACATTCAAGGTTAAGGAAATATTTTAAAATTCTTGTCATTTAATGATCTCAATATGTTACCACCATACAGAAAATCAGAAAAAATTCCATACGCTTCAATTTTTTTATGGTAAACTTTTGCTAACTGAATTAACAAAAAATAATATCTCGTACCAAATAGTCATACCCAATAAAAACTCAAAATTTTCAAGTTCGTATGTTGCTATACAATTAGCTTTACTTTTAGTTTTTGGTTCCTCACTAACTTATACTATTTTCAATAAAAGCATCTCTTATCGATGGAGTTTAAAATAATATTACTTTAATACTTTAATTATGACTTTTCGTACATGTTTATGGCAATGATTTAAGAATTCGAATGAACACGCTATTCACAATCGAAAAAATTACAGTAAAAAAATTACTTTTCTATTAAAAGTATTTAATATTTTCTTAGAGAAAACTTATAAACCTACTATTAATTACTTAAAATGGGGCCCCCAAAGCACCTGCTTTGTTAGCTTTACCTTAGAGCCGGCCATGAGTTTCATTGCTAGCTTACCTGCAAACTGGAAAAGCGTGGATGTTTAAGCAGGGTGCGTTGTAGTTCTGCTTTCATGGAGTCAACCTCAATTGGTACTTTCCAGCCCATAATGGCTAAGACGTAAACATTGTAGTCAGGCTCATGAAACATTTGAGAAGTTGGACTCAGTAACATTGCTTCTTCTTCTCCATTTTCATTTAAATTCTTTGATATTAGGATAGGTTTCAGAATCATTTTTTTTCCACCACGCTCCATATCCAAGCTAGAACCAATATTTAGAAGTGATGATTTCTGATTAACCCAAATACTAGGCGAATATTGCTGATTAGAAGGCTCCAATGCCGCTATTTATAGAAGAAGCTAGTAAGATTTATTTGATGCACATAGAGATAGATTCTTTTTTCTTTGAGTAGACAGATTTAAAACGTGAAAGGGAGCTCTCATTAAAGCACAACTGTCCTGATAATCTAGTTTCGGGGAAGTTATGGTTTAGAAACATTTGCTCTTATTAGAATGTACTCCCTCAGGGCCGGCTGATAGGCAAGGAGGTAAGTCAATGGCCTAGCGCCCCACTTTTTTTAAAGACCCAATATATATATATATATATTCTTTTTTTACTATTTAAAAAAATTGTAATCCTACGTTAACCTTGAAGTTTGAAGAGATATATTTGAGAAAATATATAAGGGCAATTCGCAGAATTGTCTTTCTTTTGCGGTGGTCTTTAAATTTTGCCCCTCAAATTGTCATCGGTCTTTAAGTTTTGCCCTTTGCCTAAAACCTCATGTGCCTCGTGTTCGAACTCCCCGTCACTAAAAATGTAAAAAATATTGGCAAGACAGAGTTTGAATTTCGCTCTGCCCCCTCTGGCAGACTTTGCCTCGCGGCATATATATTTTTTTTTTTTACTTTTCAAGACAAACTTTTAGTTATGCATTAAGGAAAATGTGAAAGTATTTTTAGTTATGTATAAAGTTTAAAGACATAACTAAAAGTATACCCCATAAGCGCGCGCATAACTAAAAGTTTGCCTTATAAGACCAAGTCTATGCCTTACCCCTCTCGTTTGGACGGGTTGTTTCCCCGTGGTTATTAATGTGTGATGGTATGGCATGGTATGGTGTTGTATTATATTGTACGTATTATTGAACACAATGTTTGATAGATCAGATCGCTTGTTGTGTTTAATAACATTTGTATTGTTTGATTTGATCGTATGTTACCGTAAAATAACTTGTAAGTTTATTAAAATACCCTTAACTCTTAATTAGAAATTAGTTTATATATATTAATAAAACAGTAAAGAATAAAATAGAAACTTTAAAAAATAAGTGTATTGGGTAGGGGTGGTGAAGGGGTATGTGTGTGAGTGGGTGGTCAGGGGATGAGGCGGGGGTAGTGGGTGGTGTGGGTATGGGGGGGTGGGGTGGAGTAGTGAGAGGGTAGGGGTGGGGGTGGTGGAGGGTGGGTGGTGTAGAGATAGGTAGTAGTGGGTGTGGGGAGGGTGGTGGTGTGCGAGGTGGTTGTGGGATGAGGGTGGGGTAGGGTAGATGGTGGTGGGTGGGGTAGGGTAGAGTGGAGTGGGGTATAACGGAGAAATAAAATACGTAACCACGGAAAAACCACCAAAATTGCGGATTACAAAAATTGTGACTTTTCATGGTTATATAACTACGGGATGAACCACAGGTTTACAACACCATACCACATAATTTTAAGAACAATGGAAACAAAACATGGTTTCACAAAATCATACATTAATGAACCCAGAAACCACCATCCAAACAGGGTTAAGGAAAAGTCCGCCTTTGGGGTATACTTTTGGTTATGCCTTAACTAAACATCCGCCTCCCCATAAGGCATAACTAAATTATGTGCCTAAGGAAAAGTTATGCCTTATGGGTCCGACTTTTAGTTATGCCTGATCCGACATAACTTTAGTTTTTTCAAAGTGTATGTCGGATCCGGTATACACGCCTCCACTCTTGCCTTGCGAAATATATTTTTTATTTTATGTTCAGCCGGGGGTTCGAACCCGTAACCTCGTATTCGCCCACCTTTTCAAGTTGAAGGAGCAAAACTTAAAGACCACAAATAGAGGCAAAATTAAAGACCATGATACAGGGGCACAATTTAAAGGCCACCCCAAAAGAAGGGCAATCCGCGCAAAAAATGAATGTATAAAGTAACTTCTCCCGTTTATTGGGGACGGGGGGCCCGCATTAATTGGGGGTTATTTTGTAGGAAAAGTACAATAGTAATTTCTTCCCTTTTATAGGGGAGTGGTTACCGTTGGCACAAAGATAATTGAGGGAATGAAAAAGCTTTTCTAGGTAATTGTAGATTTGTAGTATCCTTATTTATTTGGGCAACTATTCTATTGCCCATATTTACTTATTTCCTTCTCCCTTTTATTATTCTTGTACGCTTATCGTTTGGTACGCGGGATAAGGTGGGATATCCCGGGATTAAATTTGGGATAAAATTTATACCTTGTTTGGTAGAAGGTATAAATTTATCTCAACCAATCAAGGTATAAGATTTATCCCAAACTTAATCTTGGATAGCCCATCTATCATTTAAGCTTGGTATTATTTTATCGCACCTCCCAGTTGAGATAAATTAGTCCAGAGATTATAATCTCAGGACTATAATACCGGGATAACTTAGTTTGCGTACCAAATGACTTGAAAATTCTCAAGTCTCCTACACACCTAAAAATATATATGACGATCTTTTCTTTTCTTTTTTTTTATAAAAAATAAAATAAAAAAAATTAGGGCCTATCTATGAAGTTTGGCCTGAGACCCTCAATCTTGTTGAGATGGCCCTGCACTCCCTCCGTCCCAAAAAGATTATCTTAGTTTGACTTGGTACGGATTTTAAGAAATAAAGGAACACTTATGAAATGTTTAGTCCAAAACAAGCCTTAGATATTTGTGTGACTGTAAATCATCTCATAAAGTTAAATTGTTTTTAAATATAGAAATGTGTCAATCTTTTTAGGACAAACTAATAAGAAAAGTAAGATAATCTTTGTGGGACGAAGGGAGTAGTTATTACTAGGAGTATTAATACAAGTTAGTATGTGTCATAATAAGATGAGGCCTTTGTGGACCGTTAGTTCATGTGAATCGAAATCCAAATATTATTTTTCTGCAAGATCTATTTTCAAATAAGATCTATATAAGCTGTTTAAATAAATTTAGTTAAAAAAAAAAAAAAAATTGTCGCATTGCTTCTAGCACCTCCTGTAGCAGGGGTGTCATGTGGGCAAGTTGAGAGTGAATTTGAGCATGCCAAAATAGATCGATTTAAGAAACAAGCAGGTCAACAATGCAAAGATGACCTGGGCTAAGATGAGTTGGATTAAAATTCGCTAAATAATAGGCCATAACACAATATCCAACTTGTACCAAGTTTAATTTCTATGTTTGTTTTCTTATAAATCTTTAATTACCACATAACTAACAAACCTTTCTTTTTCTTAATTATGACAATTATATCATACAAAGCTACTCCTGGGACAAGATGAGCCACATAATTAGGGGCAATTTTCACTATTGTCCTTATTCGGGGGGTGGTCTTTAATTTTTGCCGCTCAAATTTATTTTACTTGATTTTTCGCTTAAATACCAAGGTTTTGGGTTCGAAAAAAAAAAAAAAAAAAAAAAAAAAAAACCGCAAGGCGAAATTTCGTAGCAAAATTAGGCCTAAGACTAACTTTTGTAGAATCCCAGCAGAGTTTTTTTTTTTTTTTTTTTTTTAAAAGTACCTTGCAAAACAAGGCAAACTTTTGCTTAATGCAAAATTTGCCTTAGTGATAATATACACGTTAAATTCCTCAAACATAAATAAAATGGAATAAGAACCTTAAATCTGCATTTAAAAGTCGTTAGTTAGTGCAATTAAATTAAAACCTTTATTCCAAGTCTATTGGTTATCCTTGTGCCATGTTCTCTCTGACAATTGGAGGAATTACTACATTTTTTTGCGCGGATTGCCCTTCTTTTGGGGTGGTCTTTAAATTTTGCCCCTCAAATTTGCTTCGTCTTAAGTTTTGCCCTTCGCTCGAAAAAGGTGGCCGAAAATACCCCGAGGCTCGGGTTGAACTCCCGCCGCCTCAAAAAAAAAAAAAAAAAAAAAAAAAAAAAAAAAAAAATCGCTAGGCAAGGCTTTGCAAAAAGTTATGCCTTATGCCGCATACTTTGCCTTTAGGCATAACTAAAAGTCGGATCTCTATCGTGCGAACTTTTCATAAAGCGTAAATTTTACTTATAAGCAAGTTTTGAATTATGAAAGCTCCGCCCATGCTGACTCGGAAGCTAAGGCATAACTAAAAGTATTCCCCATAAGGCCGAACTTTTTCGTAAGGCATAACTAAAAGTTTGCCTTATAGTTTTCAAAAACTTGTATTTATGTGACTTTCCCAAAAAGATGAAAGTAGTTGTAATGATTTTAAATTAGTTTTCAAAAACTTGTATTTATGTGACTTTTCCAAAAAGAAAAACTTGAATAATTTCTGAAACAGCGATGGGCATTAAATTTAAGATGTGAGGTCATAGTCTTGGTTGTGCCATTTCTCTCTGGCAGTTGGAGAAATTACTACTCCCTCGGGCCCAATCCCCACCATCTCAAGGCGGCTTTTGAAAAAAGAAAAAGGAAAAGAAAAAAGTGAACTAATAAGTGAATCGAAATCTTTGGAAATTCAGTGAATCAACAATGGCCATTAAATTTAAGATGTGAGATCATAGTTTGTGAGCTTAGCTTTATATTGCATAATTCGGAAGGTAACCTAGGGAGCCACGATTGAATTGAATAGACTTCCCAACTAAAAGCTACATCTGGAGTAATGTTGATTAGCTCCTAAATTTTGAATGGTCACTTTCAAACTACTTTAATGCGATGCTAAAAATTACAAACACATTTAATTTGTGCAAGTTTGTGATGAGAGACATCCAATTTTCTTATTCGCTTGTGTGCTAGACGTTTGATTAATTATAAGGAGGAGGGTCTTTACATCCTCTAACAGCCTCTTGTGTTTGGACTTTGAATCAAAATCGTCCCTATTCTTTAACCTAGAACACTAATAGTCGTCATTTAACTATGCAAAAGTAGTGCACTTTTGTTTCAAACTAACTATTTGTGTCAAAAAATAACTATTTGCGTCAAAAACTAACGATTTGCGTTAAAGAACCATCCAGTTCAACCTGTCATTCTTTCGGATCTGTGGGGATACTATAAATAACTTTAGTTATGTTGTTTGATGATTCAAGTGGGAATTTTGAAGAATATTTGGAATTGGAATTTTGGGTCCGAAAATCAAGTTCGTTGAAGATTTGTTGGTAAAATTGGTTGGATATTATACTTGTTTGCTAAAAATCAAGAATGCAAAACTGAATTGAAGAAATTAGAGGCAAAATTATTATTACTAACTTCTTACTGCTGGTTCATAGTTGCTCGAGACGGAGGCTTTAATAATTAAAGTTGCATTTGGTTATGGATTAAAAATCCTTGGGCAGTGACTGTTTGAAGTACATATTGTCAATATTACACTGATTTGATATTGGATTAAGCAAAGTTGAAGAGCATTTCAAGACTCATTTGCAGTTTGGCCGTGAATCTGAAATTTCGAATTTCAACAGACTGTTTGAGTGCGAAAATCTGGGGTATTATTGAATTCCTGAATTTAGTTACTACTTGTTTTTTCATCAGAGAGATTCCCATTACTACTATCCAAGTTAGCGGAGAGAGGAAAAAAAAAAAAACTTATACCCCGCCGGACATAATTTCTATAAGGAATAAAAATGGCACACCAGATGGCTGACAACGGAGCAAATGAAACCGATGAACGGATGGAAGAATCTAATTTTTTGGAATATTCTCACTGTTATTTATTACAAAAGACAATTTAGAGATAGTATCAAAATATAAATTTATGCCTCGAGAAAAAATTATTTATTATAAGGGGCAAAAATTAAAGACCAACACAAAAAAAAAAAAAAAAAAAAAGGAAATCGTGCTAAATTCATTAGTAAGTGACCCAAAATCTTGATAATGATAAGTAAAATGCTAATGGGCATTAAGTTTAAGATGTGAGATCATAGTCATTTTCTTTTTCTCTTCCAATTTTATCTTTATATTTATTGCATAATCCGAAAGTTAGCTAGGAAGTCGCAATTTAACTAAATAGACTTCCCACTAAACATGTCATTGACCTGGAATAATGTAGATTAGCTCCTAAATTTTTGAATGGTTCCTAGGCATTCAATTAGCTTATTTCCTTGTGTGCCAGGTGTTTGATTAATTATACAGAGTGGGTCATTACATGCTCCGAAAGACTTCAAATTGAATTGTATTATTGTTAAGGATAAAATTGAGGGGAGCTGAGAACTAGAAATAGAATAAGGTAATGTTACGTGATGCATCAAAACATTATAATTTTTATGACAAAAAAAAATTCTTCCTCTAGATATATCATTAAATAAGCATGTTCGCCAAGTATTTACGAAATTAGATATATTTTCTTAATGAAATACTTATTTTAGAGAGTTCCCCATTGGTCATTCCTAAAGAGAAAATTGGCTTTCATGGGCACCCAGTTCTTGTGGGTGACGTCATATAAGTAGTACTTATTTAGTTTAAATATCTTCTGATACTAGTTTCAAGTTGTTGCTTTCCTTTTTCTTTATTGTCGGTTTTATGTTCCATAAGCATAGTGTCTGGGTGAGTTTCTGGTTGCAAAATTTCACTAATTTGGTTGACGAAAATCGATGAGTATTATTTGACTAGATACCAGAGCCCGTGCCAGTACAGGCCCAACATATATTTATAATTTTATTCAATATATATTTATAATTTTATTTTTATGCAATTATAAAAAATAATGATATATTCTACAACATTAAAAGTTACGTATGTAAAGATAGTAAATTTTGACGTTCAATAATTTGTGCCACGACGTTATTTCTTTGTTTCGGCTTATATGAATATATTTAAGAAAAAGGCTAATAGACATTTTTAAACTACGCGTTAATCAATTTGAACAGGTAATTTCAAAATTTATTGAATCTTTAACTACTTCTAAATACTAAACGCTCATTTGAACTACTATTCCCCTAGGCTAACACGTGAAAGTTTTTATACATATGATGATTATGTATATTGTGGAATATAACATGGGCATAGATGCGGTATAAGATTTCTATCCTTTTTTTTTACTTAACCTATCATAAGTATGTACTAATAAATTATTTTGGGTATTATGGTGCTCCGTATATAATTAGAAACTTAAGACATTGAAAAATGCCTTTTGAGAATGCAATATCCATCTTAGTTTCTTTTTAGGATATTAAACAGTACTGCAATAAATATCCGAGCAATTTATTTTATCAATTGTAACAATATTCAATTAATTTGACTATAGAATTACAGTTGGTGAGGTAAGATATCACCCATGGAACTACAAAATGTAATAAGTCGTAATAGTAACTTTTAAAAAATGAAGCTTGATAATCATATATTCAAAACTACTTTTGAAAAATTAATCACCATTATTGACTTAATGGGGATACTTGGAGAATTATAATGATATCAAGTTTCGATTTTTTAATACGTACTAAACGTTTTTTCCCCCCCAGCTTGTAACAATATTCAATTAATTTGATTATAGAATTACATAAGTTGGTGAGGTAAGATATCACCCATTAACTACAAAATGAATTTCAGAATAATAGTAACTTTTAAAAAATGAAGCTTGATAATAATATATTCGTAACTACTTTTGAAAAATTAATCATCATTATTGACTTAATGGGAGATACTTTGAGAATTACATGGATATTGCTTGATTTTTTAATATGGGATCTTTTTTTTTTTTTTTTACATGAGTTGGAGGTGGAAGACGAAACCACCTCCAAACCATGCTTATATATAGTACTAGATGATGGAAGCCCGTGCTATCACGGGCCCAACACAAAAAATAGTATCACATTTTTTTTAGATTGTCTAAAAAAGAATGATATATTTTTATATTTAGAAATCATTTAACTTGAAATTTTCCCTTTTACCTTTAATAAAATGATTTAAATTCACACAAATATCTATGACTTGTTTTAGACTACAAGTTTCAAAGATCTTTCCTTTCTTTTTTAGACTTCGTGCCTGGTCAAATTATGTCACATAAATTAGGACAGAGAGAGTACCTTTTAGTAATATAATTATGGAATTTTTATTACAGAAAATATTATAATTCAATTAATTGAAAGTATCAATAAATTATTTGACTTACCGCTTCTCCCATATATGACTTTTCCGTTGGTTCTCCAATTGAAAGATTTGAAATACACCTTCTCCTACCGAGTTTCATCCATCATCTCTTTCTACTCAACAACCGAGAAACGTTTTCATGTGTCGACATATCTCCGTAGTCTTAAATTTTTAAATATAGACCAACTTAATCATTTTAAGAAAATATGTGTATACGTTTTCGACCGTTTATATTTCGTTTCCGACGTTATTCCTCATTACTTGTGTGAGACGTATATGTCTAAACTTATACCTCCAAAAGTATAAGTTTTTTAAATCTTTTAGTTTTATGACTTCTTACGTTTTGTGTTCGCCTTTAAATCGTTATTTCTTTTTTCCCGAATTTCTTTTCTTTAAATTTTTCTAAAGCGTACCTTTATCATTTCTCCGAACTTATTATCATTATTTAAATATCCTTTTTTTTTTCTTCACGTGGACCCCACCTTAATTTTTTAATCTCTATTATTATGGAAGAGTGGGCCCCACCTTAAATTTGGTTTTTTTTTAATTTCTACTATTATAGAAAAGTGGGGCCCAACTTAACTTTTTTTTTAAAAAAATTTCTACTATTATAGAAGAGTGGGCCCCACCTTTTTTTTTTTAAAAAAAAAAAAAAAATTTACTATTATAGAAGACCGTTTATATTTCGTCTTCTTGATGTTATTCCTCATTATTGGTGTGAGACGTATGTGTCTAAACTTGGGTATAAGTTTTAAATCTTTTGGTTTTATGACTTCTTTAGCAGTTTTTGTGTTTAATTTAAATCGTTATTTTTTTTTCCCGAACTTCTTTTCTTTACATTTTCTCTAAACGTACCTTTACCATTTTCTGAACTTATTATCATTATTTAAATATCCTATTTTTTTTTTCTGTAATGTCTCTTACTTCTTCACGACCCCACCTTTAATTTTTTTCCTAGCAATTGTCTCCTACTTCTTCGCATAGACCCCACCTTAATTTTTTTTTTTTTTTTTTGCAATTGTCTCATAATTCTTCACGCGGACCCCACCTTAATTTTTTTAACCTCTGCTATTATGGAAGAGTGGGCCCCACCTTAATTTTTTTTTTCATTCCTATTATTATAGAAGATTGAACCCCATCTTAATTTTTTTTAAAATAATTTTTCTACTATTATAGAAGAGTGGGGCCCACTTTATTTTTTTATTTTTTAAATGGAGTGACTGACGATGAACTAGTTATTATAGTTATTATTATAACTAGATGAGGCTTGCACGGGCCCAACAATTTGAGTATTGATATATATATTATACTGTGTTTAATTAAGCATCTGGGTGTGATTGTGTCTCTAAATAGCAATAAATAGTTCAAAATAACCATAGTTTCACAAACACATAGGCACAGTTCCATCCTTGGTAAATAATGACAAACACATAAAACAATAGATGTAGAACTGAGCAAATATTGCTTGTTGTGCTTTCTTTGAAAATGCACTTACAAAATCAAACCCAATCATATGATCTTTTTTTATTTGTGCATATGATTTGATTACTCATTTTTTATCCTTGCTCCTTCGGAACATCTGATTAAAAAAAAAAAAAAAAAAATTCATTTCCTATCCTTCATCATATGCCACACGATCAACCACATGCATGATATTGCTATCAGCGTTTACACCATCTACTAACAAAAAGAATCAAAGCTGAGGCGTTCTCAAGGATCCTTCAACGGTGTAAATGCAACTTGACAACTTAGAGAATACATCGATGTTCAGGCCATAGTTTCTGTGAAAGCGCTTCAACTGTTGCTGGGAGTAGATTCAAACAGTCCCTGACACAGTATAAGACCCTGGGCAGTGTTATGAATTAAGTTATTACACTTTACGGCATTAATGTATTTTCTAACAGCCAAAGCGCTAAAGGTTAGTCATCTAAGAAGCTAAAGATGGCATTCCGCCAAAACGGAGGAATAAATGCATCTTATGATCTTTGACTTCCTGTCTAGTAAAGGAGTAAAGGACAAATGATAAGGTAAATGGTTTCTCTAATATAATATTTTATTAATATAAAAAACGTTTTTGCTCTCAGGCGGTGAACACAACGCCAAAGACTTTGCGCTAAATATAATTGAAGAATAACGAGAGTGCCAGAAGTGGATTCTTTTAGCCCAAATAGACTCTGCCATAACTGTTTTTTTATTTCTGTATTTTACCAGACGGTGTCAAGGTATTTTAGTAGCTACTGACTATATAACTTTAATAAATAATTTTCCACAGTACTTGATTCTTGTGTCCTATCCTCTGAGTAAAATATGTATAAATACGTAAAGAGTAGCTGAAAAAGTGTAAAACATGTACTCTATGATTTTGACACACATAAACACATACAAGAATCTTTCGGTTTAGTCTACTCAACACTTCTTTAAAAAAAAAAAAAAAAATTGGTAACTAAAGTCTACTTAAATACTTATCACTTAAAATCCACTAATAGTAAGTTCCTAAAATGAAAAAGTGCGCAAAGTTCATTAAATAGGTTGGACACTTACCACGTTACACGTGGTCTTCCTGAGGTGAGATCTGAATATGACGTCGTAGTACTCATACAAAACAAACTCCAAATAAGCATATTCTAGTCAGAACCATCCTCACAACCATCTGTTCCCAGTGATAGTGATGATGGCCAAATTATCATTCCTTACATGCTACTCCATCTTAGCCCACTTCTGCATTTAGAATCTGCCAAAAACCAATATATCATGCATAAGAAGAGAGGTATCTTAAATGAGTCTCTTAGTTAAGAGAAGCCAAGGGAGTGACGAGTCAAGCAGAAGCAGAAGCAGAACACAACATCATCAAAATAGAAGTCTAGTCAACTTCACATCCCCAACAGAAAGACAAAGAAGCATGATATACGAAATCTATGAAAGAAGCTCAGCAAACAAAATAGAGCCCTCCTCAATTGGAAAATGAACATATTTGCAATCAAGAACACCCTTTCCCAATATTTAGATTGCAATGGTCATCAGTAATAAACAGACAAAGAAAGATTTTTCAGAACATAAAAGGCTTAGCTAGATAAAAATAAAGTTACAAAAGACATGATAAATAAGTGTATGTACCTTCAATTCGTAGAACATAGATGAGGTTGATATTGCTGGAAACATATGCTACTTTGTATTCTTCCTAGCCTCCACCAAAAGAACTTTTTAGTCATATTTTGAGAAGAGAATAAGATGTTAAGCATTTTTGAAATAGAATACATTACTAAAAAAAAGTCCCATAGGAATATTTTGAAAAATATCATGATATAATGACAAGATAGAAAGAGAGAGAGAGCATAGACACAAGCCAAGAATCTGCGCGAACAAGCTACTCTAGAGTACCATAACCAAATGTCCCTTTTGAGAAGAGGGAACAATGTCACTAAAGGTCAAGACAATGTTACTACAATATAAAGATGCATCGTAAATCCAACTCTTTCCAAAAACAGCATAGGATCCTCCTATCCTTATGATTACCTGTTAACAATTACGGAAAAAAATAACTAAATCTTGTCTTTTCTTTTCTTTTATAAGGTAATGCTGACAACTACATGCATATGCTGAATATTTAATGCAAACAATCTCCAGAAAAGTTGGTTTATACATTTTACTTATCCTCCTAAAAGAAAGAAGTAACTTCAATCATATGATTAAAAGATGACATAAAAAGTCCATTAGTTATAAAGCACATATGTTAGTGTGCGTTTTTGTTAATAATGAATTGTTTGAAAGGCAAAAAAAAGAGAAAACAAATGAACCTACTTTTTCCACTTTTCTTTTCATCGCCTAACACTACAAGTACCAAGATGAAGTTCTATGAGCCATATATTCACTGAAAAACAAATAATTGTTACATTCAGAGTACAAACTCTTCAAGGCACTATTGTAACTTATACATACCTATATCTAGATATGTTCAGGGAGCTGGTAGTTCTCGCGACCCAATATATACCACTCAGTGATGTGACTCCTTTGACCTTTTCTTTGATGAATAATCAATCTATACCAAAATCAACAAATGAAAATAATTTAGATTTCACGAAATATTGGAGAAGATGTAATCAGACGGAATATGTCCTTCAAGATATAGTCAGCTCAAATGGTGCTTACTCTTGAACCTTGGGATCAGAAGTTAATCAATGCACTTTGCATGTTTAATAAGCCAAGTAACATTAGTGACTACTTTGTATTATTCCGTCCGCAAGAGCACCATATGTTTGAAGTGATTTAGTCTACGTAATATGTTTTTCTTTCTCAATGTTTTGGTTTATTTTTGGCATCATTTTTCAGGATCCTTTTCCTCATAAGTGCATCAATTGTTTCTTGATAGGTAAGTGCATTAATTTGTAATACATTATCACTAATTTGCAATGACTCATAAACAAAGAAAAGAACAGAGTTATACCATGTCAATTGTCATAGTTACCAAAAACACTCCCTAGGAATCATGCTAAATCATCCTTGTTTGTCCTAATCATAGAGGATAAACTCACTAAAGAGAAAATATCTCATGGTATCTAGCACAGTGTGCTATAGAGTTATTGTGCCGTAAATCACAAATAAGGCTTAATAGCTAGGCATAGTATAATGTTAAAAAGTGCTTAAATTTGGAAGTTTAAATATAAATGCTACATTATATAAAAGCGAAGTTTTACTCGACAAGTGCAGACAAAGTATGATTTTTCTAGAAAAGAAATTTTTTCAAACACCTAGTAAATGCCATAAATATTTCAACAAAAAACTACATATGCATACTCCAATAAATTTCAGTACAATTCAAAACTAAAAATGAGAAGAATGATCAGACCATTTTCTTAGGAGAGGACTTGTTTTTTGCTCCAACCCGTAGCTTTGCTTGTTTGGTATATATATATATATATATATATATATATGTTTGGACAACTGATTGCGCCTTTAGTCTCCACATCTGGTGCGGTATGTCGATGAGCTGTAACATAGAGCAATTACACGCCTAATATTTAGTATTAGCTTCATGTTAGGACTGAAGAAAATCGAAATAAGCGCTTGAAATTTCAGCGTAGAATGTAGGTTACAAGAACTAAGTACAGAAAATCTCTCAATTAATTAAGAATTAAAAAGATAGACAACAAACAGATTAAACTAACCGAAAGCTAGAAATAAAGAGCCCTAGGGCCCACCATCAATTGCGATGCAACCCACTTTCAACATACAAACTGGTAGTAAAGATGAGAATATAGCTAGTTTGAGCACAATGGAGAAGAGGAGCTTTGAGGAAGATGACTGAGTAATTTGCCTATTCCTCTGCCTCTTGGGCCTTGGCAATTGTTGAGTCATGCCCTCAGTATCTTGAAGTGATAGAAACAGAGACGGACATAAAGAAGATGAATTGGCTGAGCTAAATATGTCTGTGTTGATAAAAATCAGTTACGTCAATTACCATTTTACCCTTGCATTAACTGAGCCAAATGACTCTTTTATCCTTGGTCGTCCTCCTCTTCATGCTCCGCACGGGCATAGGCCCAACACTGAAGTTTAGTTACAAGAAAACACTTTTAAAGTTGGTTTATAGTAGGACAAGTTTAAAAAGACAACACTTATATTCCTTCACACATTCTCGTTTTCTCATTGTGGACTGAAATCTCACTTTTAAAGTTGGTCTGGGGACGACTTGTGTTTTGGTCCTCACTTTGACATCCGCCTCATACAATGTGTCACGAAACTTGCACTCCATGTACTCTATTTTAGTCCTACTCAACGTGATACCTTTAGACTCTAAGTTATGTCTCCAAACCTTCAGTCTATTGTTTACTCCGCCACGTGTCTCGTTAACCAATACTATGTCATCTTCAATTGAACTTGGAAAAGACAATTTTTGATTGCAATAAAATTGAAAAGGGCAAGTTCTTGAACCTAAGCTGGGAACAAATTGTGAGTGGGATAGGCATTACCTGATCGTCTTGCTTGTTTTTTTTTTTTTTTTTTTTTTACAGGAATTATACATGCATTATTATTAATATTTATTTCATAAAAATATAAGCTTTAGAATCATTTGAGTAAGTGAGTAGTAATTAAAAGATTGTTATGAGTAAATTTAATCATGTTAACTAATAATTCAAGTAAATCAATTAGTCAATTTAAGTGAAGAACTCAACAAAATTGATATTCTACCATAGCCCTGAAATCTTTTCTCTAAGTGAATTTACACACTTCTGTTTGTCTAGAGTTTGTTTTCTTAAATGCTTACTTTGAACTTTTTTGCAGCAGAAATATCATCAATTAGAGAAGAAACAACTTGAATAAATAATTTGTATTGGTTTGATTTAGGAGGTATTCTCTCTTCACGATTTATGTGACACTCTTTTATTTTTAGTCAGCTCCACAAGAATGACACATCTTTTAATATTTAGCAACAATTTAACTTTAAATTTCTCTATCTTACCTTTCATGATGAGTTATAGCTACAAAAACATTTATGGCTTGTTTTAAACCATAAATTGCAAAAGACTTTCTTTTTTCTCTTAAACTACATGCCCAATATTCAAACAACTTCACATAAATTGGGACGGAGGGAGTAACTAATTGTGAGTCTATAGTGAATGGTTTGTGTTTTATCGTTATTCTTATTTGCCTTTTCAACTTCCTTTTTGGTTTTTGTGCTTTATCTGTGTAACATAGCTAGAATAACATGTTCTTGTCTTATTGCTAATCAGCTAATTTGCTCTGGTGTAGGGTGTTTCGAGATGTTCCCAGTGATATAGCGATAGTAGTAGATGGTGGCATATTTTCATTGCATAAGGTAATTTTTTCAATTCTCTATTCTCTTAATAGCCACTCTAACACTCTTTCTCTATGAATCGTGTTTGTAGTTGTTCACTGTCTTGCTGGTGATAGATTTGTTGAGTAATGCACAACTTAGAAGTAATTAAAAATAAGGCAGAAAAATCTTATTTTTATGTGGTGATTCATATTATTCCCTTTCATCACTAAACTGATACAAAGGTTCTTGTGTACCTTAAAAAAACATTGGAATTAGCTACGAACTTCGTCGCTAAACTGAAGGTAAATAAGATTAGCGATGAATTTTGTTGTCTAGCTACAAACTTTGTCCGTTGTTAATCCCTGTTTATTTAGTAGTTACAGAAGCAATACTGTTATAGTTTAGTCTTTGGAAGATGTTCATTTCATGCCTATGAGCAAGTTCATTGACTACACTGTAAAGTTTCTAACATAGAGACATGTGATGCAGTTTCCTCTTGTGTCGAGGAGTGGGCGAATTCGGAAGCTTGTAGCAGGGCACAGGGATTCTGATATATCAAGGATTGAGCTACTTAGCCTACCAGGAGGACCTGAATCATTTGAGCTGGCTGCCAAATTTTGCTATGGCGTTAACTTTGAGATTACACCTGCAAATGTTGCTCAGCTTTGCTGTGTATCTGATTATCTTGTGATGACTGATGAGTATTCAAAAAATAACCTCATTCCAGAGCTGAAGAATATCTTGATGTTGTTGTAACAAAGAATCTTGAAATGTAACAATGCGAAAACCTACCCCCCTTGGCTGATGAGCTGAAAATAGTTACCCAATGCATCGATGCTATAGCCTCTGAAGCTTGTATGGAGCAAATTGCTTCAAGTTTCTCGCGCTTGGAATATTGTAGTTCTGGTAGACTCCATATGAACCGCCAATCCAAGTGTGAAGGAGACTGGTGGATAGAGGATTTATCAAATCTTCGTATCGACTTGTACCAACGAGTCATAACAGCAATGAATTGTCATGGTGTTGGGCCTGAAAGTATTGCAACATCACTAGTTAACTATACACAGAAGGAGTTGACAAAGAACTCCAAAGTTGATATTGTTTCTGGTTCAACTAATGAACATGAAAAAGTTGTGGTCGAGACGACTGTTAGCCTTATGCTTGTTGAGAAATTGGTTGTTCCAATAACTTTTTCTTCTCGGGCTGCTAAGAAGTGCTCTGATGCTTGATTGCACAGTTGCTTGTAGACTTGATCTTGAGAGGCGAATAGGATCTCAATTAGGCATAGCTACTCTGGATGATCTTCTGATTCCTTCTTTTCGTAATGCTGGTGATACATTGTTTGATGTTGACACAGTGCATAGGATCTTGGTTAATTTTTCTCAGCTGGAAGATAGTGATGAAGATATGGACGATGTCTCAGTGTTTGAGTCTGATAGCACTACTAATTCGCCATCCCAAACTGCATTAATCAAAGTCGCAAAACTGGTGGACAATTGCCTCGCTGAAATTGCACCTGATGCAAACCTAAAGCTGAACAAGTTCATCGAAATTGCAGAAAGCTTACCAGCACATGCTCATACCACCCATGATGGACTTAATCGAGCAATCGATGTCTACCTCAAAGTATGTACAACAAATTGCTTGAAATGTGCTTCTGAGAAAATTTTATTGCTTTGAGTACAAGTTTTAAAATATAATGGCAGGAGAAAAGTTATGGTTCTTGTTTTTTTCGAAAACTAACCTGTTTATAATGACTTTATGGTTCCAAATTACAATATGGTATTGTTTCTTACTAATCTATTTGCTAATGACTTAAACGAATACACTACTTTTTATGAAGAGGATTAAGTACTATATGGGCCTTTTCCCGTCGGCCGAAATTAATTACGGTCGCTAGCCAAATATAAGAAATCTATACACTGATTATGTATATTTATGTACATTATATGTAGTATACAATATGTATATTATATGTATATCTGATTATGTATATTTATGTACATTATATGTAGTATACATTATGTATATTATATGTATATTTATACTTAAAATACAAAACCTATACATTTACTGGTTATTGTTCTTTTTGAGCGGTCCAAAAATGTAATTATCCCTCCTTCCTTTGTATTTGAGTTCATGATGTTGCCTTTAATAAAACATTCTAACCTAATAAGTTCATATTTCTAAGCCAGTAGTAGAGCTTCCTTGAGTTTTACTTTGACTAATCATTGATGTTCATTCATGGAAATTCTAGGTGCATCAGGGCTTATCAGATCCAGATAGGAGGAGACTATGCAAGCTGGTTGATTTTCAGAAGCTCAAACAAGAAGCTGGAGCACAGGCTGCACAAAATGAACGCCTCCCACTCCAGTCAATTGTACAGGTTCTTTATTTTGAGCAAATGCGGCTTCGAAATGCCTTATTTTGTTCTTATCCCGAGGATGATCATAAGCCAATGCACCAATCGTGGAGGATCAGTAGTGGTGCTCAAAGTGCAGCTATGTCTCCGACGGACAATTATGCTTCTTTAAGAGGAGAAAACAGGGAACTAAAACTTGAACTCGCTCGAATGAGGATGAGATTGAATGACCTGGAAAAAGATCATGTTTGTATGAAGAAAAATATGGAAAAATCTAACTCCCGGAGATTCATGAATTCCTTCACAAAAACGATTGGCAAGTTGAACATCTTTGGACATAGTTCTTCCAGGGAATCAAGTTCTTCCTCAAAGAGATCACAAGTTACTGATTCTTAGCTAACTGAAAGAACATGCAAGGCAAACTTCCTGTTACATAAAAATACTTGGATAGGTTTTGTCTGCTCCTAGTAACTGCAAATGGTACTTGTAATTTCTGTCCCAGATGTTGTATATGAGTTTTGGAGATGTGCTTTAGCAAGTGATTTTTCCCTTTTTCAATGAAGTAAATTTTGAGCTTTGACAAATATGATATTCAGATGGATGCTGAAGTTATAAACATTGATATGTGTCATCTACAAAATTGGACATATATTGCATCTTATACAAAAACCAACTCCACATGTCTGACATAACCATATGACTAATACACTTGTTCTTTTGGTTTTCTTGCTTTTCTCACTATCAGCAATTCATTTTCATAGCTCCAAATAAATAAAAGAACTAAATACATGAAAGTTTGTTTATCTTGTAGATGTATTGCGATCAGGTTTTCTGTTAGGAGCAGTGCGTCCACCAAACAGTATATGGAGAGACCTGGTTGTCTACCAGTTCTCTCACATAGTGCAGTAAGTAAATAACATAGGATTTTACCGTGTAAAACTCCTTACTCAAGGGATTAAAAACCACGACCTACCACGTAGGACTTCACTTCACTACACAGAGCAACTTCAGATTACAACCTCTTGCAATCTAGGAATTTAACTCTCATAAATACCTCACCCTTACAATACACCTATTGTAAGCCACAACTCTTGACTACCCTTAGCTAAGCACACAACCACGTTTGACTAACTCTAGCCTACTGTACCACTCAAAAACTACAGACAACTTCTGAGAATTCAAAATACCTACAAACAACTTCTTAAAATAAAAGAGTAGGTTTACAGTTTAAAGAACAAATGAACAAAGACTCACAACAACCTAAAGAACATGGACATAATCTGGTGTCTGGATCAGGTTCTTCATCTTGTAAGTGGTTTTGTTCTTGAGAACACTTGAGAACTTGTGGCGGCAAGGATTTGCACAAGATTGTTTAGGTTTTCAAGTAATACCCAATATTTTAGAACAAGTTGTATATATACTGGGGAACATGTGCGTGAGATAGAGACCACTCAGCCCATGTTTGACTTAAAGCACTAAATACAAGACCAGTCTGGATTGTGCAATTAGTAATCGCGCGTACAGCTTTTATAGTTGTGGCTTGATCGTACGACATATACAGTAAAGATATCGTGAACTGTGTCTCTCTCTATTTCTCCAGTAGTTTGACAATCATCAAAACATGGAATGCATTTTTGTCATTTGTCTTATCAATTTCCCCCTTTTTGATGATGATAAACTTTGACACAATGCTCCCCCTGAGAATCAAGTCCCACTTGTTCCCCCTGCGACGAAGCCCAATTTTAAAGCATAATACATCTTAGTACATCCTAGCCAACAGGATCCCCTTAATCATAGCATCACAAAACAACAAAATCCCTCCAATCAACATTCATCCCAAATACATTATTTTCCCCCTTTTGTCATCATCGAAAAGTGCTTAAGGTACAGCATAAGCAGAACATAAGTAAGTAAGCCAATAAAACGCACATGTCTAATTTCCCTGAAGTAGAGTAATCAAACACACAAGAACAAAATAGTAGTCCAATCAGAACAAACATATGATAAACCGACTACCATTGTACCACCAGGCAAGGGGAAAGACAACAAAAGGACAGGCAACAACAAGATTTTGAACAAAAGGGATGAAAGGAAGGATAGACACTAGGAAGGATTACTGGGGATGGTTTAGTGCTCGAAGGAGCTTATTAACTTTCTCATTGTAAGCATGTTGATCTTGCAGTATCTGATCCCTAAGTTCGTTCATTACTGCTTTCAAGTGATTGCTCTTAACGAGCAGCTTAACGAGCAGTTGCTCATTTTCTTCCTTCATTTAGCAATAGGAACCGGTTTCGTTGGTTTCTTTAGCCAACTGATATGTCAGAAGAGCGTTCTCAGCCTTGAGCTGTTGGATTTCTGCATCAGTAGCTTTTTGAGCTTCGATCATGGTCGAGAGGATCAGGGCTGCTCCTTCAGTCACACACTCACAATCTTCTAGGGTAGCCACAGAAAGCATATTTTTCTCTTTCCCCAGGGTATCTTTTCCAGTTCTTACGTTGAAATGCCCAAGTACCTTTGTTAGAAAAAACCCATAGGGGAGACCAGGTTCACCTTGCTTAATGCTCACTGTATTGATCATATGTTCAATCATGATGGCTGGTAGATTGATCGGTTCAAAGGCTGACAAGGCTTCCATGAGGATCAGATGTGCCGTAGTGACACCAGTGCTTCCCCCAGCTCTTGTTATGAGTACCTTGTCCACAAATTCAAAAACTAGTTGATACTTAGGCTTAAGCTATCTTTTGGACAGATTTTCATTAGAGGTTGAATCTTCTTTCTTAATAATCGCATTTTTGAAAAAGGTATAGGAGCTTCCAGTTACAGTCTTCAACCCCTCAGTCTGTATTTCCAAGATTTTCGCTAGCACTGATTCAGTCAACACAAACTCTGTTACATTCACTGTTAGAACCAAAGTACTGTCATCCAAGTGGCACAAGCTTGTGTATAGTTCAATCACTTCAGCTTCATACACACTAGGTGCCGGAGGAGTAAGGAGATGAGTCCAATTTTGAAATTTCACCATTTCCAACAGTTCCTTCATTTCTGTCTCCTTGCACAGGTTTACATCAATCATCATTCCAAAAATAACTTTCGGCTTTCGTAAATTTTCCTCTCTTTCTTCCTTATCAAGTGCGTTTCTTATCCTTCTAGAGAAACCTGGTTCCTCGCTCGTGCTTATCCTCATCTTCTTTTGAAAAGCAGATTGAGTAACACGTTCCTCTTCTCTTGTCTTTTCTTTTGTTTCCCTTTCCTCATTTTCCTGTATCTACACACTACCAGAGGTCTATTTGCACACAGAACGTAGTAGGATATCTCCATCAGAGTCAACATTTTCACCTGAGATTTCTTTTGAGGCATCTGATATCTCAACACAGTCTCCTGCGGAGATGACACTAGGTCTTCCCCTCGCTTTCCTCTCATCATCATTTTTACCTTGAGCTTCCTCAGTTTTCTTGCCCATTTTCATGACTAATGGAGTGCTCGTGCCATCCATAGTATTGTCTCCCCCGTCAAGATTTCCGATCTGTTGACCTGCAGAGTTGTTGGTGCTACTGCTTTCAAGAGTCACCCCTTCATCTCTTTCACTTGAATTTGTTGACGAAAAGTCTAATGTTGACAGATGCGAACACTCATCGCTATCAATGGAGTCGTATTCTTTACTTGAGTCAAACAGGGCGGATAGAGATGTAGATTTTCCCCAACTTCTGCGATTTTCGGTTCCAAGAGAGACAGAGCTAGGGGATTTTGAGGTTGATTCACTGGTATTTTGGTCTGAGGAAGTTGGATTATTTGAGGATGATGACACAGGATCCATATTTTTGGGGTTAGAGAGCGGTTGGTTACATTGACTAAGTGGTTGATAGCGGGGAGGAGATATGAGGCAGTTCGAAACAGAAGAGAAGAAAACGTTATGTAAGAGAGAGAAATATGGAGATCATTGGTCTAAAAGTGAGAAAAAAAAAATAAGGGCACTGGAGATGTTTTTAAAGTGACAGAGGTGGCGATTCAGATGGAGTCCAAGAAGAGAAAACGGTCAGTTCATGAATAAGGCCACTCTTCAGAAGAGACACATTCCATGAATAAGGTGACGCTTGACTGATGTGGTACCTTTTCGTAGTTCAGAGCATATGTAAGTAATGAGAAGTCTACTAACCTGAGTTGGTCTCTACCGTGTGTGTATACCTTCCTCCAGTGTCTCTTGATTTGTGCTTTCAAGGTAATTTCTGACACCTGGTTCTTCATATTTCAAACATCCATATGTTACAGCTTCCTTCTCCTTTTGATCATTTTCCATCCGCTGCTTCATTGATCTTTCAGTTCTTCCCATGGCTCAAATTTCTCTGTCATTTGAAGTTTTCTTTTAATTCCCTACGATATTTGTCAGCAAGGATGTGTTCTTTCCTTTATTTACCGAAGAAACACATTCTGCTATGAAGGCCTTGAGAAGAGACTTTTTTATCTCAATCATGAGCTGGAAACTATTCATCAATCGTCTTGACAGCTTCTTCTCTCCTCAACCTGTAAATGATGTCACTGATTCGATTTGAGAACCCAAACCAGCTTGGGTCCCTCGTAGTCGTGAAAGGGATGAATTAGACATCTTTTAGCCCACAGGCAGTACATTTTCCTTTCTATTTTGAAGCCCTTTCTTTTGAGGACCGGCTCCCTTCATTTTCTTCTGAGGACCAATTCCTTTAGTCCTAACTTTTTGCTTGACAAAGTTCTTATTCCCTTGAGAAAGGCCAATTTTTGCTTTACAGGCATCCTTGTAGTGACCAACCTTCCCACAATGAGTACACACCCGGTTCTCTATTGTGGAAACGCATTTATTGTGAGGATTGTAGGGCATCTTCTCCTTCTTAAAACCGAGTCCTTCTCTACCACTTTCCTTATTCTTGTGCACGGAAATGATTGCTTCAGAGGACCGATTCCGCTTCAGAGGACCGATTCCGCTTAAGAGCTTTATCGAGGTCGAACTTTACCTCTTCAGCTCTTCTTTTAGTAGATCATTTTTCTCAATCTCCGCAGTCAGACTTTGTTTCACTTTCTTAAGTTTATTTTCAAGCTCCTCTTGAGCCTTACTGGCTTCATTCTTTCCTTTATAGGAAGCTCCCATGCCCCTTCTCATTTGATTTTCCAACATAATGTTTTGTTGATTAGTCTCATTGATTTGTTTCTTCATATCCCCAGTGGAGATTAACAGGTCATCTCTTTCTTGCTCCACTTCACCGATCTCATCATTCAGTTCACCTTCACCGATCTCATCATTCAGTTCACCTTTTTCAGTAATGAGAGCATGATACGCATTAATTAACACATTTGATAGTGATATGAGTTTGTTCTGAGAGTATACTTTCAAATTTTTCTTGACTTCATGAAAGTTTACCTCTCCCTTCTTATAATCATCATCTGTCTCTGATTCAGCCATGAGTGCAAAGATTGACTCATATTTGGTTGCTTCATTTTCTATGGCCACCATTGATGTGATTCCTTGGTCAACTTCATCTTCAGATCCACTGGAGGAGCCCTCCCATGCTGCAAGCACCTGCTTTACTATCTCATCAGCAGACTCCTTTCTTCTGAATTTTCTGTCGGGAAACTGATTCCTCCTCACAATTTTGTCACAGTTGTCCTGCTTGTTCTGAGGGCATTCTTTAACGAAGTGATCAGATCTTCCACACCTGTGGCAGCAGTTGTCATTTCCCTTGAATTTCTGCTGAAACTTTCTATCTTAGGGATCCCACCAATTCGTCGGATTATCTTATGAAACTTTCGTGGAAGATAAGCCATTTTAGACTCATCATCACTTGAATCTCCTCTGGGAGCTTGGAGAACTAGATTTCTCTCTTTCTTTGTTTTATTCTTTTCAATCTTCTTCATGGTCATCTTCATCTCATACGTTTTGAGATTTCCAATCAGTTCATCAACAGTCAGCTTGGTGAGATCTTGGGCTTCATGGATGGCATTTACCTTGCTGTCCCAAGAATCAGGTAAAACACCAAGCAACTTCCTCACCAGTTTGGTAGTTGTGATGACTTCTCCTAAAGAGTTCAGCTCATCGATTATAGAGGTAAACCTGGTGTGCATATCATGAATAGATTCACTTTCTTTTATTTTGAATAGCTCATACTCAGTGGTGAGCATGTCGATTTTTGAATTCTTCACTTGCGTTGTCCCTTCGTGGGCAGTTTGGAGAGCTTCCCAATCTCTTTAGCAGTTGTACATGATGAGATTCGATTGTACTCATCTGCTTCTATACCACAGACAAGAATCTTCTTTGCTTTATAGTTCTTCTCCACAGCCTTCCTATCTACCTCTGTATATTCTCTCCTTGTTTTTGGAGTGGTTGCCAAGCCAGCTTCATCTTTGTTTATAGGGACATGAGGACCATCACAAATGATGTCCCACAACTCTGAGTCTTCAGCCATAATGAAGTCATGCATCCTAGCCTTCCACCACCCATAATATTTTCCGTTGAATCTGGTTGGTCTAGTCGATGAATCTGGTTGGTCTAGTCGATGATTGACCTTCTTCCAAGTTTGATGGAGCTGCCATTTCACAGATTCTTTCTAGGTGTTAACCTTTTAGAAAGCACCTGCTCTGATACCACTTGTTAGGAGCATTACATCCACCAAACAGTATATGGAGAGACCTGGTTGTCGTGCAGTAAGTAAATAACATAGGATTTTACCGTGAAAAACTCCTTGCTCAAGGGATTAAAAACCACGACCTACCACGTAGGACTTCACTTCACTACACAGAGCAACTTCAGATCACAACCTCTTGCAATCTAGGAATTTAACTCTCATAAATACCTCACCTTTACAATAAACCTATTGTAAGCCACAACTCTTGACTACCCTTAGCCAAGCACACAACCACGTTTGACTAACTCTAGCCAAACCAAACTAATACACTTGACTAACTCTAGCCTACTGTACCACTCAAAAACTACAGACAACTTCTGAGAATTCAAAATACCTACAAACAGCTTTTTAAAAGAGAAGAGTAGGTTTATAGTTTAAAGAACAAATGAACAAAGACTCACAACAACCTAAAGAACATGGACATAATCTGGTGTCTGGATCAGGTTCTTCAGCTTGTAATTGGTTTTGTTCTTGAGAACACTTGAGAACTTGTGGCAGTAAGGATTTGCACAAGATTGTTTAGGTTTTCAAGTAATACCCAATATTTTAGAACAAGTTGTATATCTATTGGGGAACATGTGCGTGAGATAGAGACCACTCATCCCATGTTTGACTTAAAGTATGGGCCACAAAGAAAGTTCATTGCATTTGGATGCGGCAACTTTTATAGTTGTTGCGCGTCGATTGTACGACGTACAGAGAGAGTAGATCGCGAACCCGGTCTCTCTCTATTTCTCCAGTAGTTTGACAATCATCAAAACATTGAATGCATTTTGTCATTTATCTTATCATTTTCCAATTAGTTCATTTACTCTTTTCCTCTCTCAAGATATAAACAAGCAAGTCCCTCGATGACAACTAACTTTCATCTCAATTTTTTATCCCTCTTTAGTCAAATTATTTCATAATTCTCCTAGTACTATTTATTCTTTTCTTCAAATACTTTTCAGTGATATTCTTAAAATTTCAATGGTAGTATTCTTAGAACCTCAATGGAAGTATTCCTTTCATCAAAATTTACTTGGAAGTAACTCTTTCACTGTTTAGTAAGTGAAAAATTTAGTAACAATTGGCATGCCAAAATTCACCCTTAGTCTGAGCTGCCCTCGTTCACTATCCGGATTTCTCAAACAAGATTTCAGCTCATCATGGTTGGAACTTATTGTATATTGACGATGGTGGTTGACTACCCGTGATGTTGGAGAATAGCTGCTGCTGCTGTAGTAATAGCTTTTAGAGAGCATAAATTTACTATCAAGGGATGAATCATCAATAGACTGCTCAGAGAAATTTTCATGTCCATTTATATTCTCCTTAAAATCGTCCACCTCATAACTTGCACCATACCAAGGAGAATTCCGGAACCTGCTGCGATGTTTACCATGTCCAAGGTGCTTTGGAGTCATTCCTGCTGTCGACTTGAGAGGCGAGTTTCGATGAGCAAAATGAAGCTTTCCTGCATTATTCATGGACTTACTTCCCTCGAACGATGAACTCCAATCAGAAAGGCTACGATTTACGTGATTCTTCAGGAGCTGTTTTCCCTTAAGATTTGTATTCTGAACATTAAGACGACGATCGTTTTCATGATTTTTGAGGTATTGGTTTTCCTTGAGAAGTGAGGTTTGACTAGTACTTAAAGAAGTAAAATCGCGGGAATCATGAGTTTTGAGTGAGGGGATTGCTAGTGGCATTTGTTGATTTTGCTGCCTTTTGGCCTTCAAAAGTTCATAAATAGTCTTCTTAGGAACTATGTAGAACACTTTGCCTGGAAGCAGAACTGCTTCAGGACGAACAACAATCCAAGGGAATTTGAAAACATCAGGACGGGCAATGCAGTGTCTCGGGTACTTCTTGAGTATCTCCGCAGCATTAGTAGGCTCTGTATGAATCTCAACACGCCTACCAGGAAGTACTAACTTTAGCAAACCTTCCTCTCTTGTTGATATCCCCATTTTTCCTGTTTACTTGTGGACTTTCTGATAATGAAAAAAAGAACCAAAGGGGAGGGAACTTGATTACCCAAATGAGCAATCTTATTATCTATCAGTTTTCAAAACCTGACAAAAGGTTGGTGGGAAAAACAAGAATTGGGAACATAGGAAAAAGTGGTGGCATTGTTGATCAACTCTAAACAGATACTTGTAATTGGATAATATTATCTCAGAATGACTCCCATTTGGTGGTATCTAAGATCCATTTTTGTCTACTTTGATGCTGTGACAAAGAATTAATGTCCTCAAAGTTCAAGAGTCAATTGTCTTGTTATTATCTACTTTATGCGACTCCATAACAGACACTTGGCACTTAGTAAACATCTCTTTTTTTCTTTTCTTAAAAAACACCTTTCTTTAACTTGTTTTAGAGAACTTCTGAAGTAACTCTGATTTGACCTTCTGCTACGTGTAGGATCAAGTTAGGAAAATCTTAAAAGGGGAAGGGGAAAACAGAAGTTACAGATTGAGTGTTTATACTTTATAACAACAATATCTAAAACAACAAAGCATAAATTCTTGGTCATTTAAACTAATTTAATACCAAAATTGAAATTATATAAATTACATTTGCTTTATAGGAAGGAAATGTTTTCATTCAACGAAAAAAAGTTCAATATGTGAATAAACTTAAAGTAAAACTCCTTTCTATTGGGACCAGGAATAACACGGCTATACCTATATGGGGTTCCTAGAGAATGCTCAATGTTCAACTAGGAGCCTAAGCTGGTGAAAAGGTAATCTTTTGTTTCATCCTGAGTGTCTTATCTTGGCCGCATAAAGAAGTTGAAACAATAGTTAAAACCTTGAATAGAGGAAAGATGGCCTTTTAGTAGTGTTATGGAGGACATAAGAATACAGAGAGAGAGAGAGAGAGAGAGAAAAGGCCACAAAGAACATAGCAGATATAGATAAAGAATCAATGAATGACCAAGAGGGACACTAGCTGGTTAAGTAAGTCAGACTCAACACAGCCAAGATAGAATAAGGTAAGACTTGGTTCAGTCGAAGAGCTAACATTCCTTCCAGCGTTGAAAGAGGAATGTTATCTATTAAAAAAGGAGCCAGCTTATCACCTAATGACTGTAGTTGGTACTGGAAAAGACTCAACCAACTCAACCTGGGAATGAGGGCTGGTACATTAATAGTAGGTATGTTCTTACTTCTACTGGCAAGTATTCTATCACCAATAGTTACTCGGCCATGGTAGGTGTAGGACCAACTATGGAGACTAATGCCATGGTGTGGAGTAAAGTCTTAGAGGCAAAACATAGATTCATATTGTGGTTGGCTTCTCAACGGAAGCTACTGACAAGAAGATTGATTAGTATTGGAATTGAGTGTGCAAATGCAGATTGTGTATTCTGTGATATGCAATCTCCTGAATACAGTAAACACTTGTTCTTAGATTGTACCTGGGCTGTGGAATTGAGGTAAGCAGTGAATGACTGAAGTCAACTCCAGTTGCGCAAGTTGGACATTTCTGTTGCCTTGCAGGTGATGAAACAAAAACATTGGACCAGTTTCAAGAAGCAGATAGCAGAAGCTGTGTTGGGAGCTCTGGTTTACTACATGGGGACAGTTAGGAACTGGAAGATTTTTAGAGGACACGATGTAAATATTGATTTTGTAATGCAGCAATCAAAAACTGTTATTAGAGAGAGGCTATACATGTTTAGAGGATCCCGAAAGGCTAGGAAATGTGAGTGGCTCATTGAGAGACTTTGTTATTGGTTCCTACGGCTTGGTAGTCTTAACACCCTTCCTGGAAGGCGGTTGAAGCATCCGGTGCTCTTTAGGTGTATGCAGTTTTGGTTGGTACGGTAATATTTATAGTTTATTACCAAAAACAAAAATAGTAGCCAACCCAGCTAATCAGGAAATGGGATGTTCCAAGCCTGTGGGCAGTTTTCAGAGCCATATGTGATATTATTTTGTCTCGATTAATCAAGAATGTCTCAACTGAAAAGCAGTTTGCCAGTTACTGGTAGTTCCATAGCAAGTTATGTTGCATATTTTCTTTTTCTAGGATCAAGTAGAAGCACCCGTAACCAGACCTAGGTAATAGCTTGTCCTGAATCCGGTGTTATCTTTCTCAAAGTTGCTGCTGCTCAATATATATGATTTTGTTTTTGGGAGAGGATCCACCGCACCTACGGGAGCACTGTCAGGTCGATAGTCATTGATTCAAGCTCTTTTTTTTTCTGCTGAAATGGTAGGGATTGTAATCAAAACAACACTGAAGTGTGCTGGGAACTCTGTACAGTGTGGCAAAGTATAAAAAAAAACAAAAAAGTACATCCCAATCCTAGAAATGTAGGGATTCTAGTAGCTCTAGAACAGAGTCAGCTTCCAATTTGCACCAAAAATAAAACAAAAAGATGATATTAGCGTTTTATCGTCCGTTTATCCGGCTTTTTTGTTGCCTCAAGAAATTACATAGTTACTCCCATTATTTTTTTTATTTTTTTTTCCCCTCAGTTAGACGAGATCACATACAATGCCTTCTTTTTTGTTTTCCTATTCTCTTTCCTTAATCCTGACTTTTTCTTTTCCTGGAAACTAATTTTCAAAGTACGATCACCTCTATTACTTCTTGCTCTTAAACAAGTCAGTAGCATGCGTTCGTGAAGACCCTGTGAGAATGTAACTTAACAGCCACACTTTTTGCACGTTTCAAAAGGTACACACGTCAAGAAGGAAACAGAGAGATCCTAACAAATCAACACCAAATGTCAACAATCCAAGTTCGCGAGACTATCAACTGCAGAAAACAAGAATCTCCAAGTATCATATAACCATATGACGTCTCAGAAAGGGAAACTAAGAAAAGGCATTATCACCACAACAGAGTTTCTTACTATCCCCGTATTTTAACCACGATATGCTAAGATGACAAAGACCCCCCCTGCCCCCACAATAATTTTTTCCTGCTCTCCTTTGGAAACTTATTATGAATTCACCATGAACTCAATCTTCAAGCTGCTGACTGTTTGGTATAGAAGCGGATGCCAAAAGCCACACCCAAAATAATAAGGGGAACTAAGAATTGGAGGAGCTTGATGACGAAGTCTGATGTTTTGTCCTGGTTGTAATGAGGCTGGTTGGGAGGAGTATACTTGGTCTTGGTGGGGATGGTTGCTGAGTCAATATCACCTACATAGTACTCGTCCAACATCGCTCGAGCACTGCTGCTGTGGCCAACATCATCAAAATCATCAGTTGCATCCTTTCCTGCACAAAGAAATCAAGAGAATACCCATCAGTGTGTCTGCTCTTTACATCAAAGTTGTCTATTAGTTGTAAGATGGCAAGATAAGAAGTAATCGATATTTATTTTTACAACTCTGATTTTATTTCCATATAGATCACTACATGTAGGATCTGAGACACAACTTCAATATCAAATCAGCAAAGCTTCATTTGGATGTCAAGAAAGGTCCAAAAGAATGTATTTTTTGATATTTAAAGTCATTTCTTGCATGCTAAAGAAAAAAAGAGCAGGAAAGATTATAAAAGAAAGCCTTTCTACTCAAGTTTCCTGCACCTTTTTGCTTGACCTAATTTGGAGTATTTCCTACTCTTCCAAGTTTGAAAAGATAACTTTCTAGTGCTTTCCTTTTCCTTCCTAGATACCGAAAAGCACCAAAGTTCTAGTTGCAGGAACGAATATGTCAAAATATATTACCAGTTGCAGATATCAGAACCTCATCACCTCCTGGGTGGTCTTCCAAGAATTTTGTCACATCATATACCTGTAAAATCGAAAACAGAAAATTTTGAAGAAATAGAAGAAACAGGGGTAAAAAGGAATAGTAAAAGTAGGGTAACATGAAATACAAAGCGCAATTGATGCCAACTACTCAAAGTAATGCAACATTTAGTTGCTCCTTAAAAGGAAACATTCAACAACAAAGTATAGAGTTCACAAACCCCTGAATCACTTCCAAAAACAAAAAAAGGAAAGAGAGAGAGAGCGAGAGAGAGAGGGTATAATGCAATCAAATGGCCTCGGGTTGACAAACAAAGGAAGACCTCAACATGTGGATGGAGTTGACGCTGCCTTCTAGCAATTCCACTATCTTCACTAGAAGTGGGTTCACTTAGCCTTCCGTTCCAACAAAACCCCACTTCACATTGTCTGCTAAATAACTAGCTTCAGAAAAAACCAAAATAGTGTCGCTGAGGGCATTAGCTTGGGCTATTTCACCGTTGTCGAAGCTTTGGTGCCACAGTTACCCAATAATCGAAAGGCAGTAGGTATCCGGCGGAATAGTTGAGGTGCTCGCAAGTTGGTCCGGACACCACCATTATAAAGAAGGAGAAGTAAATGCATGCGAAGAAAATATAAGAATTTTGGATGACAAACATATAGCATGTTCCCCTAAAAGGCAAAGTGTCATCCAAAGCCAATGAGTGACGTCTTGCCAAATACCCGTGCTTAATACGTATGTCAATCACTTCAAAAGGTGGTAATATTGCATATAATTTTACACAACACCTTTTGAGTCAATAATAGACCTCATTGTAACAAAATAGTCCGATGAATTTCTGGTGAACACTAAGCATTTTAGCCAACCAAAAGATAAAAACAAGGGCCCAATCGGGAATCTACTACGGGTTTTGAATTGTGAGGGGTGATTAGCCTATTTCATTGTCAAAGGTAAACTACAAGTTATTACCAGCGTAACAAGGCACTATACATTATGGTGAAAAGCCATTAGTTTTAAGAATATTATGCACTTGCATCTTTACATTGTCAAAACTAGAGCTGTTGACCATTTGTTTATCTACAACCTTTTCTAAGTTCCCAACCAAACTCCCTAAGGTCTAAATAATGAGCAGTGAAAGCTATTATTTCAATGATTAAGCAATGTCATGGTATAAACTTCTTTTGCTAACAGACCCTTTTCTCTTTTTTTTGGTTTAATTTAGCTTCTATCTACTGACGCTATAAAATTATTTACAGAATCCTCGAAAACTAATTACTAGTACTGCCTGCAATAAACATGATTAAGTAGTACAAAAAACATGACAATTTACCATAACCGGTTAAATTATGCTGGGTAAAACAGTTTTTCATTTTCAATGTATATATGTAAAATCCTTTTCAATGGGACAAATTTTCATTACTAATATCACCATGGTGAGAGCTAAATAGTTACCAGCAGATGAAAACTATATTTTTAACTTTTGAGGAATGACAGAGGTTTAAACTTCTTTTGCTGAAAGACCTTTTTTAGTAAGTCAAATATTCATTAGTAAACACCAATGCGTTACCAAAAGTATGTACAAGATGTCTACATGAATCAAACAGGTCATCAGCCTGTTGTCTAGACATATCATTCACACCAAAGTCCCTCTACTTAAATACTAGACTTTTGTATGTTGTAGAGTTCGAACCTGTTGCATGCGCCTAACCCACACATCATGTGTTGCGCTCTTACAACTAGACCAAAGCCCTTCTACCCTTCTCCACTTAAATACTAGACTTTTGTATGTGGCAGAGTTCAAATTCTGTGACATGCGCCTGAGCCACATATCACACGCTGCGCTCTTACTACTAGACCAAAGCCCTGGCGGCAGAAAGATCTTTTAACAGTTACTTTACCATTCTCATTATTGCGCTACAATTTTCTACCCCAAATTATTGAAGATATAACTTTGGATACATAAAGTTGACTTACTTTGAAGTTATGATGTAGATAATACCAGTCAGGGGTGGAAGAGGGTCCATCCGAACCTCCTTCATCAAAAAATCATACTATATATACAAATTTAAAATTATCTTTTATGTATATAGTATATGTCAAATCCCCTTGACCTCTTTGTGTATGTACTTTTGTTTACTTTGAACCCCCTTTATACCAGTAGTGAATCTATCGAAGAGGAAGTTTGAGCTTCCATGTTGTGATGTTTCTTAATCAAATATTTATCATTGATGTCTCAAAAGTCAAGACTTTACTTTCAAGTCACTGAATTATCTCCATGCAATTCCGGATAGAAAGAAACCTACAAATCGGTTCTTGGCATAGATAAGTTGCTATTCCCATAGAGGAATCAAGAAAACTACCCATTAATTCATGAAACAAATAAGGGATATTTACACAAAAAGCCAGCTGGATTTACTTTTTTTTTTTTTGATAAGTTTATTTACTGTTTAATTTTCCTAGCCGGTATACACTGCTTATACACGATTATACACATATTATATATGAATTATATATCCGTCTCCTATTTTTTAGTTTAAGCGGTTGGGTGGACGGCTATTTAGGTTAATTCTTCAACGAAAATAATGCAAGCCTCAACCAGCAAACAATCAGACAACAGGATAAGATCATACCCCATCCCACCCACCCACCTCCATTCCAACCCAAGGTTCCCCATTGCCTCCACATAAAAATAAAAAATAAAAACCACAAATAAAAAATGGGGGTCTAGAAAAAACAGAAAACATAACAGAATTTGATCAAAAATTCAATCTTTAACACATACAACTGATCAAGATTCAATCTTTTTCTTTTATTGATTCATTATTTGATGAATTTTCAGGATCTAGGCAATGAAAGCATAAAAATGCACTGACCCATTTAATTACATATCAAATAGAAGAGATCAAGAAAACATACCTTGCCACTAATAACCAACCAACAATCCTTAGCATTGTTGTGCTGGGAAACCTCAGCCAAAGTGTAGAACTTAGTTTCACTCCCCATTTATGAACCAAACAAGAAACAAAAAAAGATTCAAATTTT
The DNA here is from genome assembly GCF_029784015.1 of Lycium ferocissimum. Taxonomy (NCBI): domain Eukaryota; kingdom Viridiplantae; phylum Streptophyta; class Magnoliopsida; order Solanales; family Solanaceae; genus Lycium; species Lycium ferocissimum. The sequence continues at coordinate 15,237,748 of NC_081342.1, read as the reverse complement.
GGCTCTTCAAGACCTGTGAAAAAAGGCTTGAAGAGAGAGAAGAATGGCTCTTCTTCGATAGAAACGAGGAGTATGGTGAATTGGAGTGTGGGAGCAAAGTGGAGGAAAAAGTTGTTGGTTGGGGTTAACAAAAGAGAGGTTAGAATTTAAGGGATTGGTTTGAAGGAGTGAAGAAAGATGGGCCATTGAATGCAAAATTAGATATGAGAGGTGCATTAGGTGTCCACACTCTATAGGACATTTAGAAGACGACATGGGAAATACAAGTGGACGACTGAGAATTCAGGAGTGTCCGGTCAAAAGACTAACGCATAGCCTCAATCTCTAAGTTTTTGAAAGATTTAAAAAAGTGGAATGGTTTGGGAGCCCTTATACTTATTTTGATTTGTACTCTTATATCTTTTAGTGTTAGTAAAATCAATCTAAAAGAGCTACTACACTATATCAAAAGATGAAAGCGAAGAACGATAAAGATAAAGAGAGACAGAAGAGAAGAATAGCCCCATTCTTATTCATGTATGTATGTTGTGTCTGACAACATCATTCTCAATGCCTCTATTTATAGGGCTATATTGAGTAACATGAAAAGGTGTCATAAACATGACATTTACTCTTGAGAAGGTGGGGAAGTCAATGGGGTAGAGGGAGATGAATGAGGAGGTAGTGGATGTGTGGTGTTACTACACTTAATGGTGGAATTACACCTAGGAGTTATGGACATCCACAATTAACTAATATTAATATTTACAACACTCCCTCTTAGATGTCCATTGATAGATAGTATGTCTCGTTAAAACCTTACTAGGAAAAACCCCGTGGGAAAAAATTCTAGTGAAGGAAAAAGAGTACACAAATCTAGCAATACGCATTGCTAGCTGCCTCGTTAAAAACCTTGCCAGGAAAACCCAGTGGGACAAAACCTTGGCTAAAGGAAAAAGAGTACAGCGCGTATTATACTCCCCCTGATTAAAATGTTACTTAATTCTTGGAGACGACGCATCTTAATCTTGTATACCAACTTCTCAAATGTCGAGGTTGGTAAGGCTTTAGTGAGCATATCTGTCAAATCATCAATCGAATGTATTTATTGAACATCTATTTCATCGTTCGCATTTGAAGATCATGTCTGGAATAAAAACTTCGGCGAAATGTGTTATGTTCTGTCTCCTTTGATATATCCTTCTTTCAATTGATCTATGCAAGCTTCGTACAATATTGTTGAAATCTTCATTTCCAAATAAACATCATACTATTGCAAAATGCGTTGAATTATTGATCTCAGCCAGATATGCATTCCTGACTTGCTTTGTACGTAGATGCAAAGCGGTAACTTGCTCGAAGAACAAACTTCATGTAATAATAAAAATAATGCCTTGCATTTTACATAACCAATAAAGCCTTGATAATATTTGTTAGGATAAACAAATATATATCAATAATTTCTTTTGTAGTATATAATCGATCATGATTCAATATACCCATCATTTTCATGAAGTCTAAATTATATTTATTATATCTAGCGACATCACAACCATCGAGAACTTTTAATGGAATCGCACCATGTAAAGATTTGCTGAAGCTTTATTTTCGTAAACCTTATATGCTTCAGGCCAATTTAAATCCCTACGGATTTTCTTTCGTTGTCTGTATAGCCATATTGACAACAATTAATTATACGCATTCAAGATTTTCATGTACTGGAAAACAACCTCATTGTATCTACCACAGAAAAATACATCTCTATACAACAATGTCAGGACTTGCGAAAAAACTTTATGCCACAAGGCACAAGCCGTATTTTATATTTACGGTTTTTATTTATCATTTTACTTTTCGCACACGAACTCATTGGTACCCCACTGACATTATACCTTGAAGTCCTTGGAGTATAGGTCCAAAACATCACTTTTTCAAGTGAAACGAAATATACTTGAATTGTGTATTTTATTTGGCCAATCATTATTGCTTTCAACATCCTTTGACAGATTTGAATTCAAGATCTTCATAACCAATTATAATGTTGAGCACTACATTATATCAAAGGGACCGTCGACGGACATTTGATATCGGTTCCACTACGACATAACTTATCGAGATCTCTTCATTTTTCATCATTTTCAGTTTCCTGAACCTTTATCAAGGTTTTATGAAGTGTTATGTCTGATGCATCGTTTAAAGCACTTACTCGTTATTATGACCATCAATCATTTGCTCATCTCCTTGCTTGAGGAGTTTCACTTTTAAAGGTTGGTCTATCATCATAGATTATGTCCTTCAAGGACTTTAATTCTAAATGGAGCATTTGCATACGGAATATAATATTCACTTTGGGGTCGATAAATGCGTCTGGGAGTTAACTTAAATCATCTTTTCAACAAGGATCATACCAGTGATAATTCATTACATATACCTTATTTTCAACTCCTTATCATCCTACACTAATGTTAGGTAATCTAACATTTACCTAAATCTTATTTGGGGACCCATCTATATGCGTAGTGGTGGAGCAATTAAATTATATACCGCACATTCAAATTTCAAGATGGGAATTACTTGGTTCCTGACCTTGAACCAATTGTGATAGGGGAAGTTATCATAACTTGTTGGCTTGATGCATACAAGTGCTAATTCATATTAAATAGCATATCTCATCCCAAATTTCATTTTGGGAGTTTGTTCTCATAACCAATTGTTTAGCTATAATTGGAGGCATGCAATTTCTCAAGTAAAACCAACGGAGCTCTAAAACCAAACATATCAACATAACTTTCATAGTTTGGAGTTGTGCTCTTAATTTAATAATTTGAGCAAACAATCTTGCAATAACCAAATCGCAAATTGATACCAAATGCACATGTGACCATAACAGAGATGCATCTATTAAAACCATATGATAGTAAATCAGTCCACATGACAGGTGACAGGGCCCATATATATATATCACCTTTTATACGTTCCAAAAATCATAGGATACAATCCCAACCTTAGCTGGTAAATTAATCAATTTGTCATCATGAGAACAAGCTGCACAAGAAAATTCTTGAAGAATATTTTATTTCTTCAATTTATAACCACATGAATTCTCAATTGTTTTCGCATCACATTTGAACCGGGATGATCAATCACAAGTCATGCCAACACTTATTTCTTTCAGTGAACTTCTAGTTTACTATCGCATGTGATTTCATCATCATGCTTATATTTTTGTAGTTCAAACAGGAGGAAAAGACAGGTAACCTTTCACATAAATATTTATAACCCGCTCCAATTGTAGTAATATGAAGATATTAAATCTTCCCATAATTTATAGTCTCAATATAATTCAATTTTGACCAATTCCTTTGAAACTTAGTAAGTTTATTTGAGACTTACTACAACCCCAATATTTTGAACAATTTTCTTCCTCCGGGTAGTAACAAATTAGCTTCTCCATAGCTCCCAATTAATTATGTACTACCACATATTTCATAATATCATCCATATGGTTAACATCTCCTTTTAGGGAGTAATTGTCATTATGGTCATGGCCAAAACCCTTATAAGCAAGACTTATTTCTTATATTTAGCCTTCGTTAATTTATAATATGTAAAACATGCCACAACATTTGTGACGTACTAAAAACACGTAACCTGACCGTTTATGCCGAAATAAAGTTTCTTTTTTTTTCCCTCAAACCTCCCATAGAGGTGAGTTGTGGTATCTATTCAACCATACATCAGCACGTCCTTATCCATAATTTTATCACTTCTTGACACATTCACTTTCAAAAATGGTCGAGCATTCAAGATACTTATCACAAGTCATTCTCTCAAGGAATAGACTATAATCATATGTACGTGCTTCATAAATTTTATTATAAGCCTACTGTCATGCCTTGTAATTTATTATATTCACATGATCCACCTCAACATCACTTTGAACAGTCAAGTGCGTCGCCACATTATATTTTTTCTTTTGATGGAGGATTTATAATATTTATCAAATTAGGCCGCACGACAACCGAGTGGCCAATACCTTTCATACCATATTGATGATAAAAATGACCTTCACCTTTTGAAGAACTATTTGGATAACCCATAGTGTTCTTCCTTTTATATTACCAAAATGATGATTAACATTATTTTTTCCTTTGCCACGTCCACGTTCAGTCGTTTAACCACTTATCTTTGCTATCACATTCCCCTAAAGGAATGGAGCACATCAATTGGTACGGGCTTCATGATATTTCATCAAAAACATATTATTTTGACTCAATCATCATTTTATCATCAAAATAGTGCATTGGGACTTGAACCCAACGTCTTACCCATATAAAAGTGTGTTAGGCCATAATAGATGGGACTTGAACCCAACATTTTATTTTATCATCATAGTGCACCATAACTTAAAATTAACCTTGATGTCTTACCTTCTTGGTGCAACGGAACTCGACTCCATCGTCTTACCCTCAATCAATGACATAATATAGGCCAAAGTGCATCGAATTTTTCATATTTCAATGTACTAACACAACTCATACTGCCAATCATAATCATGCATTACAGAAGTATTCACAACTTTTTAGTATCAAAATGAAAAGTTTGTTAACACATTGATGCATGAAACAATTAGTACTTACAGAACTTCTCGAGGTCTCATATATAGGACTTAATAGATAGTAATTTTCCGGTGATACCAACTCTGCCTTCAAAATCATTAGTCTTGTTCTGAAAAGCTATTGTATTAATTAAGGATTCAAAATGAAATGTTGGCTTTTGGTATTCAACAAAGATTACTGTTTGTTCAGAAAACAAAATTAAACAACAAAAATGAAGCGCTAGCAGCCAAGAGATTTAAAAGAAAATAAGACCTGAAATGTATCTCATGCTTCAGACATGAAGGTAAATATGCAATCTACCGCACAACACTTGAAAAATAAGTATTGCCAGCGTTACAGAATTTCTTGTCCAAAAGTTGAAGCTTTTGTTGTGCAAAGATGACCATGAAAATAGTCAAACCACATATCTCTAAAGGTATCAGTTAAAATTTAGTAAATTTTTTAATAACATGCAATTAGAAACAAAACCACTACCAGAAAAAGAAAACTTAGTAGATGTGTCATTCGGAGAACATAAAGACTGTAACATAAAAAAGAAATTCTCCAAACATGTCTCCAACACTTAACTTAAACGAAGTATGATAATATTTAGAATTTTTTTTAAGATAATGCAAAGAGTCCACAACCAACATGAGGATGCAGTAAAATTGGAACATATTACCATAATCACGTATCCGAAAAGCAAATAGTAATTTTTATATGTCAATATGATACCAACATGCACCTTCTGTAAGATTAAATTAATGTACACAGGATCTTGAACACAATAATCTTACATGGAGATAATACGAAAAACATACCTGATGCGGAAGACATTATCATGAAAGCGGAAGCATTGTTTCTAGAAATTAGTTTCTACCTCCTTGCCCTAGCCTTACGTTACCACAGGCGTCAATGATGGAAAAGTATATAGAAGAAGTGGTAACCCTAATGGGTGGAGGAAGGACCAATTTATAGGGGTTAAGACTTAATCTGGTACGTCCATCAAGTAACCGATCTAACAGACGAGATTTATTCTTCATTAAATATTGGTTATGTGCTTTACATTAATTGGGCCACACATAAGAATAATAAAAATTCTTACATTCTCCCACTTGGCCCAATGACCACATAACACTAATATTTAACGACATAAACATCAATTGCGCATAAAATAAATCTCTTATATAACATCCATCATACATACCATAATATGACAAATCACTAATGCGACTTATGGCGGTCATACATAATTTTGTGCTACATACTCCCTTCCATATACTACAACATTAGTAACTTATCATACTAGGTTCATAAGCTATAAAACATTTAACATTATGGTCCACAATAATGTCTCATGGAAACTTATCCTGTAATATCTCAAAAATAATGTGTACACCATTATGAGAAACATGAAATTCATCAAAGTATATCAGAAACACATAATTGAGCTCAGAGTGTCAAACATAATAAAGAAAAACATTAATCATAAGTACAACCAAGACCCATTCTATGTACATGTTCTTTAAATATCTTTGGTTCTAAACCTTTGGTTAACAGATCTGCAATCATGAGATCAGTTCTAATATGCTCAAGTGACACCCTTTGTTTCTGAACTTCATCCTTGACGGTAGGGTACTTTAATTCCATATGTTTGGCACCTTTGGAGTACTTATCATTCTTGGAGAAGAATATTCTTTGTATTATCACAACAAATTTTCGAGCGGCTTGGTAATGGTGTTGACAACCCCAAGTCCCGAAATAAAGTTCGCAGCCTATAATGCATGAATCGTGGCTTCAAAACTCGCCACAAATTTCGCTTCCATTGTGGATGTAGCAATGACGGATTTCTTAGCACTCTTCCACGATATTGCTCCTTCAGGTAACAAGAACAAGTAACCAAAAGTGGACTTTCTAGTGTCAACACATCCACCATGATCTGAATCTGAGTATCCAATAACTTCCAAACTGTTGGATCTCCTATACGTGAGCATGTAATCCTTTGTTCCTTTCAGGTACCTCAAAACTTTCTTTGCAGCTTTCCAATGATCAATTCTCGAGTTACTCCGATATCTTCCCAAAGCATTCCGACCACAAAACTAATATGGGTCTTGTGCAAGTTTGAGCATACATCAAACTTCCAACAATAGAAAAGTAAGGAATTGACTCCATTTCTTTTCGTTCTACATCATTCTTTGGACACCGTACGAGACTAAATTTGTCTCCTTTTTGAATTGGAACAATTCCTGATGAACAATTGTTCATGTTAAATCTCTCAAGAACTCTTTCGATATAGCCTTTCTGAGACAGTCCCAATAGTCCTTGTGATCTATCACGGAATATTTCTATCCCTATCACATAGGATGCCTCACCCATATCTTTCATTTCAAAAAATTTAGAGAGAAAATCTTTCGTCTCACGTAATATGACCAAATCATTAGCAGCAAGCAAAATATCGTCAACATATAGGACTAAGAAATGAACTTGCTCCCACTGATCTTTTGGTATATACACCGATCAACGGTGTTGTCCTTAAATCCAAAAGATGTTATAGTATCATTAAACTTTATATACCATTGTCGTGAGGCTTGTTTGAGTCCATATATTGACTTCTTTAATTTACACACCATTTGACCTTTTCTTTTAATCTCAAAACCCTCTGGTTGGTCCATATAAACTTCCTCCTCGAGGTCTCCATTAAGAAAGGCAGTTTTCACATCCATTTGGTGTAACTCTAAATCATAATGAGCCACCAAAGCTATAATAATTCTTAACGAGTCTTTCTTTGAGACCGATGAAAAGGTCTCTTTATAATCAATGCCTCATTTCTGAGTATAACCCTTGGCAACAAATCTAGCTTTATATCATTCAATATTGCCATTTGAATCGCGCTTGGTCTTGAAGACCCATCTACACCCGATTCTTTTAGAACTTTCTGGCAATTCAACGAGATCCCAGACTTTATTATATTCCATGAATTTTAACTCTTCTTTCATGGCATCAATCTATTTGTCGATTCAAGATTTCTATGGCTTGTGAAAATGAAACCGGATCTTTATTAAGACCAATGTCAAAATCTGACTCTTGTAAATAAACCACATAATCGTCTGGAATAGCCGATTTTCTTTCTCTTTGAGATTTTCTCAATGACACTATTTGTGATTTATTTGCGTCAAATATTTGTGAGTTAGTTCCTTCTTGGAGTGTTTCATTCAAATGTTGTTCAGTATTGCCAAAGTGTTCTTCGACAACAGGAATAATATTTGTTATTGGTGTGGAAGTAGGCACATTCACGGGCAATGGAACATTAACCCTTACCTCATTTATTTTCACATTTTGACGTTCGACCCTCCCACTAACTTCACCATTTTCAATGAATTTTGCATTACCGGTTTCAACAATTCTTGAGCTATGGTTTGACAAGTAAAACCTATACCCTTTAGATTTCTCGGGTAACCAATAAAGTAACCACTTATCGTTCGAGAATCTAATTTCTTTTCGTGTGGATTATAAATTCTAGCCTCCTCGCCGGGCAGCCCCAAACACTGCGGTGTGTCTTAAACTATGTTTCCTTCATAAACCACGATTCAAAAGGAGTCTTTGAAACTGCCTTACTATGAATCCTGTTTAATAAATACACAGCGGTACTAAGAGCATACATCCACAAAGTTTTGGGTAATAAGGAATTACTTATCATACTCCTAATCATATCCATAAGTGTCCAATTACGCCTTTCTGCAACCCCATTTTGTTGAGGTGTTCCTGGCATAGTATACTATGCACATATGCCACGTTTCTCGAGGAACTTTGCAAATGGACCTGGACATTGTCCCGATTCGCTGTATTTTCCATAAAATTCACCACCTCTATCCGACCTAATGATTTTCACTTTCCTATCTAATTGCCTTTCAACCTCATCGACGTACACTTTGAAGGCGTCCGTTGCTTGAGATTTTTCTTTCAAAGAAGTACATATATCCATAACGTGAAAAATCATCAATAAAAGTGATAAAATATTTTTCTCCAAAGCAAAAGATGGAACATCAAAAGGTCCGCAAATATCAGTGTCCATAATTTCAAGAAGCTGGGTGCTTCTTGTGGCACCTTTCTTACTATGCTTGGTTTCCTTTCCCTTAATGCAATCCAAACATATATCAAGATTAGTAAAATCTAAATTCTGGAGAATCTCATTCTTTACTAACCTTTCTTTGGATATATGACCCAAACGCCCGTGCCACAAGTAAGCGTAACTTTCATTCGATGAACTACGTTTAATTCCAACATTTTGATGTATAGCAAGAAGGGATTCAAAAAAAGATCGAGTTTCAATTTATATAAACCATCAATAAGAACACCAGAACCATAGAAAACATCATTCTTATATAAATTGAAACATCCATGTCCAAACTTAAAATCAAATCCAGAAACCTCAAGTCTTGAAAGAAAAATCAAATTCCTAGAAACTGAAGGAACATAAAGAGTTTGTAATAGATCAAGGTGATGTCCAGTCTCCAAGATCAAACGATAAGTCCCTATGCCTTCAATTGGAGCCTTCATACGATTTCCCATGAATAAGAAATCCTTATTTGGATTTGTAGTTTGGATCGTAAGAAATCCCTGCAACATAGTGGATACATGAGTAGTTGCACTTAATCAAGCTACCAAGTATTATTAGGAACTTCTACTAAATTTGATTCGAAACATACAAAAGCACTAAAAGTACCTTTCTTTTCGAACCAAGCTTTATATTTCGGGCAATCTTTCTGAGAGTGTCCTTCCTTTCTACAGAAACGACACACATCTGCCTTGAGTTCCTTATGAGCATCCTGTTGAACTTTAGCAGTGCTTTCTTCTTCTTGAACTTGTTGGCCTTCATTTTAAGTCCTTTATCAGCTCCTTGACCTATGAGGTTAATAGAATGACCTCCTTGTTTCTTAAGTCTTGATTCCTTCTAAGTAAGCATCTTTGGACAATTCACTAACATCCCACTTATCCTTAATAGTGTTATAGTTAATTTGGAATGGTCCATACTCGAGGCAATGAGTTTAGAATAAGGCGAACCAAGAAGGAGTCATCCACTTTCATCTCCAAAGTTCGAGTCTTTCGCAATATTAGTCATCTCGATGATATGATTTTGCATACTACGCGACCTATCAAACTTCATGGTCGTAAGTTCGGCCATTAGTGTACCGGCCGAGAGACTTATCGACGGGGGACGAAAATGTTCTTCCACAAACCTCAGTATTCCCGGCACTTTCGTCCGTGGAATAGTACTCTTAATGTTATTGGCAATGGTCATCCGCATAAACATAAGGCTCAATCTATTAGAGCGTTCCCATGCTTTATGGAAAGACTTCTCATCCTCACTGCTTGTATCAGTAATAGCAGTGGGTTTTTCTTTCAGCACAGCCAAGTCAAGATCCATCACACCTAAGTGGAACTGGACTTGTCCATGCCATTCAGAGAAGTTCAATCCATTGAACACAATAACAGATGAAGCAAGCGAATGAAGAGGAATAACTGCAAAATAGATATACATATGCTCACAAATTAGAAAATAATGTGGATTCAGCAAAACAATAAAAGTATAGCGTAATTCTCCTTTGGGTGATACTACGACATACTATCATAATTTAAATGCCATTTTCAACTTTAACAGGCAATTAAATATTTTCAATCAAACATATAAGACATCTTTGGATATACAATACATATTTGATTAAAGAATACTAACTTACCTCATTATGTTCACTACTCATAGAATAATTGATTCACCTTTAGGTAAATCCTTAAGTTCTAGCAATAGTGAAAGTCAATTATCCATTTATTTTCAATAATAGGCATTTCATTAGTTTAATGGATAAACGAAAATTTTTATGCATGCATATTTTTCTTAAACATACTAGTTCGGCCACTTTGGTGACTAACAAACGATATTAGCATAAATGCATACATAAAAAAAAATATCATAACTTTCTATGCATCCGAATATTTTCAACATTCTAGCTTGGCCACTTTGGTAACTAACAAACTATATCAACATTATATTAGTACATGCATAATGTTAACATGAATATAATGTTTGTGTAAATATTAGACATTCTAGTTTGGCCACTTTGGTGACTAACAAACTATATGCAACTTTATACACATACACTATCACTTAATGTAAAGTACACTTTTCATGATAGCACATATAAGAATTAAATCACAGCTAATGCATTATGTGGGATTACATGCGTGTAAGTATGAAACTTATGTATTACAGAATCTTTTAGAATGAAACATCATCATCTTAAGTGTCTAAAATATTTAGACAGTAAACCTAACATTACAATCCAAAACATAATTGCCGAGATCTAACTTAAATAAAATCAAGTCCAAGTATTTGCATTAAAGCTTCACAATAGGACAAAACTACGGACCGAAATTTTCATATCTTTATGTCACAGCATTTCATCACAAAATATGTACTTTATGGATTAAATATTATCAATTGGCTAGCAGAAGCTTTATTTTCTTTTAAAAAAGGAATTCAGAAGTAATCTTCTAACATGAAAAGTTTATAATAATTAGGTTAATTAGAAAAAACCTAATTTTGTAAACAAACGCAAGAAGGTTAGAACAACAGATATGTGATTTCATTAACAGCCCCATATTCAATTATTCGAAAATTGACAGAACGTCACATGACCATATATATTATATTCTCTTACGAAGATTATTGATTCAAGTTCCAGGCTCTTGATACCACATGTAAGATTAAATTAATGTACACAGGATCTTGAACACAATAATCTTACATGGAGATAATACGAAAAACATACCTGATGCGGAAGACATTATCATGAAAGCGGAAGCATTGTTTCTAGAAATTAGTTTCTACCTCCTTGCCCTAGCCTTACGTTACCACAGGCGTCAATGATGGAAAAGTATATAGAAAAAGTGGTAACCCTAATGGGTGGAGGAAGGACCAATTTATAAGGGTTGAGACTTAATCCGGTACGTCCATCAAGTAACCGATCTAACGGATAAGATTTATTCTTCGTTAAATATTGGTTATGGGCTTTAAATTAATTGGGCCACACATAAGAATAATAAAAATTCTTACACTTTCCACACAAAATTCAATGAGTAATATAAGAAAATTTGGAACATATTAAATGATTGAGAGTTACAGAACCAAACCTCATACCTCCCTGGCCCATAAATGGAATTTGTGGACAAAGATTAGCCAACCATTAGCATCTATCTTTTGGTTTCCTTGGAGGCTGAACAGAACGAAATTTAGTTCAACTCCTTTAGGAAAAAGACTATGCCATCTCACTTGGTTAGAGACTCGTGCTGATAACGTTATCATATGCGGTATCTGATTCAATTGCTCCACCACAACGCACAAAGATGGGTCCCCAAATAAGGTTGGGAGGTAGTGTTAGATTTCCTAACATTAGGGGAAGGGATGATAAGCGGCTGGAAAATAAGATATATGTAATGAATTATCACTGATATGATCATCCTTGAAAAGATAATTCAGGTTAACTGCCAGACGCATTGCTGACCCAAAATTAAATATTTTCCAGCTGCAAATGCTCCAGTTAGAATTAAAGTCCTTGAGGGACATAATCTATGACAATAGACCAATCGGTTCCAAACATAAAACTCCATGAAGAAGGAGAGGAGCAAATGATCAAGATGATCATATTAATGAGGCAAGTGCTTTAAAATAGCACCACGACATAATATTTCAAACAACCTTTGGTTAGGTTCAGGTACCTGAAAATGATGAAAAATAAAGAGATCTCCATAATTTATGTCGTACTGGAATGATATCAAATGACCGTCGACGATATCTTTTGATATAATGTAGCGCTCAATATTATAAACGGGGACGAGGATCTTGAATTTAAATTCGTCAAAGAGTGGCCAGATAAATGATTGACCAAATAAATACGCAATTCAACTATATTTTGTTTCACTTGAAAAAGTGATATTTTGGATCTATAGTCCAAGGACCTTAAGATATAATGTTAGTGGGGTACAAATAAATTATTGTGCGAAGTAAAATGAAAAATAAAGTCGTAAGATATAAAGTACGGCTTGTGCCTTGTGGCATAAAGGGTTTTCGCCAAAATCCTGGCATTATTGTATGGAGATAAGTTCTCCCGTGGTGGATGCAATGAAGTTTCTTATCAATCCGGCAATACATGAAAAATTTGATGCGTATAATGAATTGTTGTCATGTCTATCTAGACAATGAAGTTTATATGAAAATGCTTGAAGGATTTAAAAGGTTTTAAAGCAATTCCATTGAGTACCCCAACGGCCATGACATCGCTTAACATTAAGAAAGATCAAGTTCGATCTCATGAAAATGGTCAGAAAGTACCATGCATTTGTGTAATTGGTGCACTTATATTTCTTGCTCTTATAATTCATGAGATAATATTTTTAATGTGCTGGCAAGATATAATTTTACTTCTATATGGAGATACTCGAGTACAATCAAATATTGGTATAGATTTATTATTTCTAACCATATTGTCAAGGATTTGTTGGTTATGCAAATGCAGGAAGATTATATGCTCTATGTAACATTTGATGGCACGCAAGTTATTTATTTGCATATGGGTGATTCCATATTTATATTGTTCTGCTAAAGTCAATTATTTCAAAGATAACAATGATTGTGAAGCAAGCAAATGACATATTAATATGGGGATGAGCTCAAGGATGTAACATCTTTGTGGATGTGAGTTGGCCACAAAGACATGACCAATATCAACACTTGGAAAGCTGGTATATAAGATCATTAGAAGGCATCATCTACAAGAATTGATTTGTTGAAGGTGGAATAAAATAAAACACGTCTCGCTGAAAGTTATTTTCACACACGATCTTTAAAGGAATGGTCAAAAGATATTCGAGAAATTCAAGTGACAATTTAGCAGATTTGTTAACGACAGCATGGTCAACCTCAACATTTGAGAAGCTAATATACAAGATTTGAATGTGTCATCTTCGAAATATCAAATGATGTTATTATCAGGGGAGTAAAATGCACGCTGCACTCTTTTTTCCTTAGTCGAGGTTTTTTCCCACTGAGTTTTCCTAGCAAGGTTTTTAATGAGGCAGCAGATAATGCATATTACAAGATATGTGTACTCTTTTTCTTTCACTAGGATTTTTCCCACTGGGTTTTTCTTAGTAAGGTTTTAACGAGACATATTATCTAACAATAGACATCCAAAGGGGGGTGTTATGAAAATATTAATGTGTGGATATCTATTACTCCTCTACATATAACTCCCACTACTTCATGTTCATAACTCTTGTAGAAGTAACCTCCATTACTTTATGACCACTACCCGCACACTTTATTTCTATAACCCCCAAACACTACTTTAAAAAACTGGAATTAGCTACAAACTTTGTCACTAATACGTCGCTATATTGCTCGTAGCTAACAGATATATGTCGCTAATCCGTCATTAAATAGGAATAGCGACGGATTTTGCTGTTCAGCTACGGAATTCGTCCGTCGCTAAATCCTGTTTTTTTTAGTAGTGAAATAGTTACTACCCATATTTATGACACACCCTTTAGTGTTCTCAATGTATTCCTATATATAGTTGGGTTGTATGTAATAGTTGGACACACTGGAACATACTTGGATGAATAATAAAGTCCTCTTCTCTTGTCTCTCTTTATCTCTTTATTGTTCTTGCTTTCATCTTTTGATGTATTGTACTAACTCTTTTAGGCTGATTTTACAATTGTATGGCCACTAGAATAATAGTTGAACATCCGGTTGCTCATGTTCATACTCAAAATGGTCTAGCAGAATCAATGATTAAACGCCTACAATTGATAGCTAGACCATTGCTAATGAGGACAAAACTTCCTGTTTCGGTATGGGGACATGCTATTTTGCATACAGCGGCACTTGTGCGCATAAGGCCAACCAGTTATCATGAATTCTCCCCATTACAATTGGTTTTTGATCAGGAGCCAAATATTTTCCATCTTCGAATTTTTAGATGTGCGGTATATGTTCCAATTGCTCCACCACAACGCACAAAGATGGGTCCCCAAAGAAGGTTGGGGATATATGTTGGGTATGAATCTCCTTCAATTTTAAAATATTTAGAACCGATGACTGGAGATTTATTTACAGCAAGATTTGTTGATTGTCATTTTGATGAATCAGTATACCCAACATTAGGGGGAGAACATAAGCAGTTGGAAAAGGAGATAGATTGGAATGCATTATCACTATCTCATTTAGATCCTCGAACAAATCAATGTGAGCAAGAGGTTCAAAAGATGATTTATTTACAAAATGTCGCAAATCAACTGCCAGATGCATTTACTAACCTTTCAAGAGTTACTAAATCTCATATTCCAGCTGCAAATACTCCAGTTCGAGTTGATATCTCGGTAGGACAAACGGTTAATGCAAACGAGTCCAGGTCACGTCTGAAACGTGGTAGACCAATCGGTTCCAAGGATAAAAATCCTCGAAAAAAAAAGAAATATATGATCAAGATGATCATCATGTGAGGGAAATTGCTCAAGAAAAGCCCCGAGACATAATAAATGATAAGCCCACAGAGAAGGTCCAGATACTTCAAAACAATGAAAGTGAAGAGATCTCAATAAGTTATGTCTCGACGGGGAAAAGGTGGAACCGAAATGATATTGTGGTCGACAATATTTTTGCATATAATGTTGTTGTTGAAATAATGCAACAAGATGAGGATCTTGAGCCAAAATCTATCGATGAATGTAGATAGAGAAATGATTGGACAAAATGGAAGGACGCAATTCAAGCAGAATTGGCTTCACTTGAAAAACGTGAAGTTTTCGGACCAATAGTCCGAACACCTGAAGATGTCAAGCCAATGGGGTACAAATGGGTGTTTGTGCGAAACGAAATGAAAAAGGTGAAGTCGTAAGATTAAAGCACGACTTATGGCACAAGGATTTTCACAAAGGCCTGGCATTGATTATGTGGAGACATATTCTCCTGTGATGGATGCATTACCTTCAGGTATCTAATAAATCTGGCAGTTTGTGAAAAGCTTGATATGCGACTGATGGATGTTATCACAGCCTATTTATATGGCTCATTGGACCACGATATTTTTATGAAAATCCCTGAAGGATTCAAAGTGTCTGAAGCATACAAAAGTTCGCAGGAAACTTGTTCAATAAAGCAAAATCTTTATGTGGATTGAAACAATCAGGGCAGATGTGGTACAATCGTCTCAGTGAATATTTGCTAAAGGAAGGATATAAAAATGATCCTATTTGTCCTTGTGTTTTTATAAGAAGTTCTGGGTCTGAATTTGTCATAATAGCTGTATATGTTGATGATTAGAATATCATTGGCACTTCTAAAGAGCTTTCAAAAGCTATAGAGTATTTGAAGAAAGAATTTGAAATGAAAGATCTAGGTAAGACAAAATTTTGTCTTGGCCTACAAATTGAGCATTTGACAAATGGAATATTTGTCCATCAATCAACATACACTGAAAAGGTTTTAAAGCGTTTTTATATGGATAAATCACATCCGTTGAGTACCCCGATGGTTGTGAGATCGCTTGGCATAAATAAAGATCCATTTCGACCTTAAGAAAATGATGAAGAGCTCAATGGCGATGAAACTCCATATCTCAGTGCAATTGGAGCACTGATGTATCTAGCCAATAATACCCGACCGCATATATGTTTTGCGGTGAGTTTATTGCAAGATTCAACTCTCCTCCCAACAAGAAGATATTGGAATAGCGTTAAGCATATATTCAGATATCTTCAAGGAACAATTAACATGAGATTATTTTATGCTTATGAATCCAAGTCAGATATGATCGGCTATGCAGATGCAGGATATTTGTCTAACCCACATAAAGCCCGATCTCAAACAAGCTATTTATTTACACATGGAGGTACAGCTATATCATGGCGTTCAATGAAGCAAACAATAGCTTCCACTTCTTCAAATCATGCGGAGATAATAGCCATTCATGAAGCTAATCGGGAGTGTGTTTGGTTGAGATCAATGACTCAACATATTCAGGAAATGTGTGGTTTTCTTTTGAAAAGGGATATTCCAACTATATTATACGAAGATAATGCTGCATGTATTGCTCAACTGAAGGGAGGATACATTAAAGGAGACAGAACAAAACACATTTCACCAAAGTTCTTTTTTACTCATGATCTTGAAAAGAAAGGTGAGATAGATGTTCAACAAATTCGCTCGATTGATAATTTGGCGGATCTGTTCACTAAAGCATTACCAACCTCGACATTTGAGAAGCTGATATACAAGATTGGAATGCATCGTCTCTGAGAACTAAAGTGATCTTTTCAATAGGGGGAGAAAATACGCGCTGCACTCTTTTTTCCTTGGTTGAGGTTTTGTCCCATTGGGTTTTCCTGACAAGGTTTTTAAAAAGGCAGCAAATAATGCGTAGCGAGACACATTATCGAACATTCAAGGGGAAGTGTTGTAAATATGATAATGTGGATGTCCATAAATTCTAAGAGTTAATTCACCATTATGTGCACCATTATGTGTAGTTATACCACACCTCCACTACTCCCTCATTCATCTCCCACAACCACATATTCTTCCCACCTTCTCAAGGGGTTAATGTCATATTCAAGACAATCTTGTAAACCCCTCTCTATGGAGTAGTATAAATAGAGGTATGATATGTGATGTACAAGACACTTGAAAGAAAAGAAGAAAGCTCATCCGTAAATTCATGTGTTACAAATATCTTTGGCTTAAACAGTGAAAAGCACTACATCCCGGCAATAAATTTTGTCAAAACAAATAAAAGAGATCACAAAATGTACAATTCCATGAAGTGGTCAGTAGGGAAACGTAATGAATCTCCCACCATAACGAACCTTAACAACTAATTAAAAACATGACATACGTACCTGGAGGGAAACAAAACTCGAACTAACGGTGTAAATAGTTTTAGAGGCTTACTCGAACTAACGGTAATAAAATTTCTTGAACAGCTCCTGTAAAAACTAGATTAAAAAATTAGAATAGCAATACATATTACCAATGTTGAGGACAAGTTGGAAATGATTGCCACATTATGTTCCGAAGTCAATTGCATAATGTTGAAGCTCTCTGTTAATTCATGGTTGCCCAAAGCGATGAGAGACTCGTGCCACCATTTCATAAAGTGACATAATACATGTCCGGGATCTGATATACGGCTTTACAAAATCCACGGAAAAAGAGTTACTATCGCAAAAAGATTAATTTTGATAAAACATAAATCGAGTATAGAAATATGGCAAACGTATCTCTATGTTAGCATCATGCCCGTTGGCCTTCCTTTTTCTTTGCTTTGCTTCATATGTGATCCGTTCATCTGGATAAATTGAAAGTAGAGACAATTCGTGCTGATAAATTTTACGTTATCAATATAACTCTCACTACTTCATGTTCATAACTCTTGTAGAAGTAACCTCCATTACTTTATGACCACTACCCCCACACTTTATTTCTATAACCCCCAAATAGTTACTACCCAGGTTTATGACACACCATTTGATGTTCTCAATGCATTCCTATATATAGTTAGGTTGTATGTAATAGTTGGACACACTTGAACATACTTGGATGAATAAGAAAGCTCTCTTCTCTTGTCTCTCTTTATCTCTTTATTGTTCTTGCTTTCATCTTTTGATATAGTGTACTAGCTCTTTTAGATGTGTTGTAAAATCAACCTAAAAGAGCTAGTACACTATATCAAAAGATGAAAGCAAGAACAATAAAGAGATAAAGAGAGACAAGAGAAGAGAGCTTTCTTATTCATCCAAGTATGTTCAAGTGTGTACAACATCATTCTCAATGTCTCTATTTATAGGGCTATATTGAGTAATATGAAAAGGTGTCATAAACATGGCATTTACTCTTGAGAAGGTGGGGAAGTCAATAGAGGTAGAGGGAGATGAATGAGGAGGTAGTCGATGTGTGGTGTTACTACACTTAATGGTGGAATTACACCTAGGAGATATGGACATCCACAATTAACTAATATTAATATTTACAACATTTAGACCTTTAAACCTGTTCATATTAGATATTTTAAATCCCTCTGACATTGCGTGGTCCTCAAACGCACTGTGAAAATGACACGTCATCACCCACATCAGATTTTTATGACATGTCACTATTTCTTTACGTTATTTCAAAATTTTCAAATTTTTTTCATTTTCACTCCATTTCCTCCTCTCGTCATTTCCTCCATTGATGCCAATGAACCACCACTAAAATACCTCAGCCGTAACATCTGCAGATAATTTTACACAACACTCTCCACTTAATTTCACAAAGACCTTCATCAATCACTCTTCACCCTCCAAGACAACAGCATCTCCTCAAATTTTGATAGACAAGACAACATATATAAAATTGACGTACAATCAAGAGCCTGAAGAGAGAGTTTTTTCCGGTTCTTTGGCGTTGAGTCGCCGGCTATTCTTGATTTTTTCGAAATGGGTCTATTTTTTTTCTTGATAATTGAATTCTCTCAAAGAATATGAGTCACAAAGAGCAAATTTGAACAAGGAAAGAGAGAGGGGGAACGAAGGGGAGGGGATTTTTTTCCATGTTCTTTTTTCCCTGTTATCTTTTCTTGTTAATTTTATACTTTTAAATTAAAAATTTTGTGTTCACTTGCTTTTAAACGCGTGTAACCACACACTTTATCCGACTCAGTAAAATAAATGCCACATGAGCTTGGTGACCGGTTAAAGGGGTTTAAAATATCTTTTTAAACAAGTTCGGGGGTCTAGATGAAACTTTGTAGAGTACAAACACCGGGATGACCGGGACAAGTATAAGAGTCTCCCAAATCATTCCGCCTTTAAAAAAATGAAACATTTTTTTTCATGAAATTATAGGGTCATCCGCACAAATGCCCCTATTTTAGGGTGGTCTTTAACTTTTACCCCTTAAATCTGTGATCTTTAATTTTTGCCCTACAGCATTTTTCGCGCCGCAAAAGTGTATATTTCGCAGGGCATACGTTTATATTTTGTATCATAATATCCCACAAGGTATGTCGGACACGGCATGGCCAAAAACACATCAAACTCCACAAAAACGGTTATTCAACTCAAAAAGGATAAAGAACTTATGCTCCAAAGAGCATAACTCCAGTTTCTGAACACTACAATAAATTTTGAAAATACTACACAACTTATGCTGCATAACTTAATTTCTACCGAATTTATGCCGAGCGAAACCAAAGTTCAATTTCCAAATATAAATGTTACAGAACTTAAGTCAAACAAAGCAAATTTGGATATTTTCATTAAATCAGCAGGAGTGAAACTTAAGAACCACAGATACGAGGACCAAAAATTAAAGACGAGTGCGTTTAAAGGGTAATCCATGCAAAAACTTCAAAGTTACCATGTCGACTTAATTAGTATCAATTTTCGCCTAATCATCAATTATTTACCCAATTTAGTCATATTCTTTTTCAAAATAGAAGGCAAGTGCCAAAAAAGTTCCCCTTCGTCCAAGGACCATAATCCTGTATTTGTATTGAAAAATCCAATAAATATATAAGTGATATGACTTGGAAAACATTAACTAAGGGTGTTGTTGGTCTAGTGACAGAAAAGAAACCTTTTAAGCTTTGCTACCCTGTTGGTCAAGGGTTCAAATATCCTTTGTCACCATTTTTTTTTTTCCTTTGTCACCATCTAGGCCTTTATTTGTCTCTTTTTATTTTTTAATTTGAGAAGGTAGGAACCCACAAACTTCAAGAGTTGCCTCTTTTTATTTTTTTATTTGAGATGGGTGGGAACCCACAAACTTCAAATCCCGAAGACGCCTCTGCCTTCGTCCTCACTATTTCTCTACCATGTAGTAATACAACCACTTAATACCCAATTTAGTCATTATCACTATCGCTGCCTTCAATTTCTAAAACCCCTTCAAATACCCATTGAAATCACCGAATGAGGAAGAAGACTAGGAAATCTACCCTTTCTTTTAGCTTGAATCTCTTAGATCTAAAAATCGAAATCGAGTTGTAATTGAAAGTGGATGTTCAAAAATCTTGTGGATAACACTCGTATGAAACTTAGCCTAAACTTTGAGTTCATTTGAGGTAGACTTAAATAGTTGCCAGTCAAATTTTGAATTGGTGAATCGAATATGATAAGATAAAGCACGGTACATATATATGTGTATATCCCTTGTAATTTTTATATCCCGCATGTATATTTGTGTATATCTTTGAAAATCTGAGTGTGATGCACACGATATATGCGTGATATATATTGTCGTAGTAATTTTTTTCATGTCAATTTCTACTCTAAATTTTGACTCCAATCTATCTCAAACTTTACATCTTCCCTCATTCAGGTGGTAACTATCAGTTCTCGCTAGACAACATCGCTCGAGTATATGTAAAGCTCAAGGCCTTGTAGTGCTTCAGGAGATCAAGATCAAGCTCCAAATAATGACTAGTTTTGTAATTAAATTCTAAGGCCCATTTGGCTATTTATGTAATAGAATACTGCTCCTATAAATAGTGACACTTAAGGATATTTTCATTAGCTAGCTTCTAGATGATTAAGGGTTTTACTCCTTTGGTGAGTGTATTAGGGATTTGTCTCATGTATCTCTTTAAGAATTTCCCTTGGATTCATTGATGTATCATGTTATGATTAATAGCTATTTTAGTAATATAAGTATCCTTTCTTCCTTCTAATTGCTCGTTAATCTCTTTCTCCCTAATTGTTCTTCACTATTTTCCTATTTTAATTTGCTTCCGCATATTCGATTGTTATCAGGTTCCCAACAAATTTCAACCACACCCACTCAAAGAATAACTACCAAAAACTTTCAAATTTTGAATTGAAGCTTCAGACGAATTTTGGAATATTATTTGTCCAAACTTTCTTCAACTATTCTCCAAATCAGGAGTACAAATGGTGGGTGTTCAATCAAAGAAATCTGAGAGAGAAGATCAAAACAAGGGTGAATAGAGCAAAGAAGAAGAGAGAACTCTTCGCTGCATATCCTGTATTATATTTTTCTTGAATTTTGGATGGGTATTTACACACTATAATTATCTTTTTACTATAGGTTGTAAACAGGATATGGGTAAGCATCGATATGTGTTGTCTGTTTCTTGTATATTCATGAACGTTTTTTTCTTTGGGTTTCTCGTTCAATGTCCAATATTCTCTTTGTGGCCTGACTACTCGTGGTACACGTTGGAAAATTTCACTTTGAGCAATTAGTTAGTACTATCTAGCTCACTAAAGGTTATATGCTACGCACTCCGTTCATATTTGACTTGACACACCCCTGAAGAATCAACAAATAAAGTATGTGTTTGGTATCAATTTTTCCATGTTGGGTTGGTCAAAAACATTTTCTCTAAAAAATAGGATCCTTAAAAATGAGGAAAATGATTACTTTAGTGAAAGTAGGAAAATCAAAGGTGTAGAAAAATCAAGTTTCACAAATATTATTCCATATTCATTGTGTCTTCCTCGTCCTCCAATACACCTCATCTTCAGTACCCTACCTTGCAGCCTCCATCCCCGCCACCCACCACACCCCCATCCCCAAGGGCACCTTAATTAGCTTTTAGGAGATTTGATGATTATATAAGCATTAGTATTATTTTGTAAAAGCTCCTTTTTCCCGATATAATTGCATGACAAGCAAATGCCACAAGGCATCTTACAGACCAGAGAGAGAAGCTTAATTAGTACAATAAGTATCCTCTCTAATTGAATTCTCAAGTGATAGAATATTATTTAATGAATTGCCAGAATTTGAAACTCCGGTTGACGTAAAAATTGTTTACACAGTTATTTTAAGATTAGCTGGTAGTATTTGTCTTTAAAAAATTAGTTGATTTTGTAAAAAAAAAAAAATATATATTGTAAGCGTATATAACTTAAATTCATTTATTATTATCATCTTTTTTAGTGATAAAGAATTTTTTCGCACTTTTGGGGATTGTTTTGTTATACTTCTAAGGGTCATTTTGTTATACTAATATATGTAAGATTAATTTCGGCATGAAATGTCTGATAACCCATGCAACTTTTCTGTTTTGCAATAAATTTTGTGCCTCGTTGTAATTTGTAGGGGTGTACATGGATCGAGTTGGTTCGAATTTTTCAAATACCAAATCAAATCAAGTTGGGTTTTTAAATTTATAAACCAAATCAATAAAATTCACTACTAAAAAACTGCTGAAAACCGACCTACAAAAACCGACCACACTGAGGTCGGAAAAAAAAACGACCTCATGAAGTCGGCATAAGCATTTTTTTTTTATTGTAATTTTTATTTTACAAGAACCAACCTCAATAGGTCGGGAATTTAATAAATTCTAAAAATACGCTAGTCTTCAAACAAAACATATACCGACCACATGATGTCGGTAAATATTTATGAGAAATTTAATAGATAATTAATTAGGCGACCACGAGGTCGGTATGTTAATTTAAAAAAATTCAAAAAAATTTACGTGATTAAGCGACCTCACTAGGTCGGTAACTAAAAATAAAATAATTAATTTACCAAACCAAACCCAAAAATAATATCAGCCACATCACATTTCACATTTCACATTTCACATTTGCCCCCTTTTCACATTAACCCCCCCCCCCCCCTTTGTCTCGTCACCACCTCCTCTCTCCCTCTCTCCGATTGCCGGCAATTTTTTCTCCCGCTTCCTCCCCGCCGTCGCCGCCCACTTTCCCAGCCCTTCTTCCGCCATCACATTTGAGGTACTTATTTTTACATAGCCCTAAAAGGGTTTAAGTTTAAGGGTTTTCATATAAACCATTCTAAGATTCCATTTCTATCTTTTGGATCCTAAAGACCCATCCTTTTTTTTTTTTTGTGCGATAATTTTTGGGGTTCTTTCATAATTCCATTCCATGGTATTTAAGAAGGTTTTTTTTTTTTCCTAACGATACAACATTAGTGACTTGCTTTGTCTGAAATTGTATGTCGACTAGGTTCAAATTGTACTTGATCGTTTCTGTTTTTTTTTTTTTTTTTTTTTTTTCAAATTCTATGGTAGTTAAGGTAGGCAAAATCTTTTTCTTTAGCTCTGGATTTAGAAGTATAAGCATGTTTATGTTAGTTTTTTGTTGACTAGCAACAAGTTATTTTTTTGCGATATTTCGATTTATATTACCGTATTTTTGTTTTAAGGCTTATTTTGAAAGATCTGTTTATTTTTTCTTGTTGGGGTTGTTACATATTTTCTATTTTATCATAATTGGGGATTTTTTTTGTCAAAGTCCGTGGTTGTTTGTAAATTTAAGAAGGGATAATAGTTTGATGGACCATTACGATTTACTTTATACTACGCGTGATGGCCGCAAAAGCTTTGGTAGAAGTAGAATAAAACTTAGCTTGTTTGGATAGTGTCCCTTCTTCTTCACATTGATTGAGGCTTTGTGAGAACAAATTCCAATTTGATTGACGAATCTATAGGAAGAGTGATGAAAGTGTTCAAAGGGCAAGAAATTAATCGGAGAAAGAATCATATTTTAGAATTCACAACAAATTAGGACAATCAGAAATATTTTTTTTGTGATTTGAAAGGACATAGTATTATTCCACGTACTGTTACTGAAGTGGGGTAGGTGGCAGTCCTGGAGGGAAAAAAGAAGAAGAATGTCCGTGAAAGTTCTATAATTTTAAGTTTAACTAGTATGTGTACCCCCGCGATGCGCGGATAATGATAACATGTAATTGAATGAAAGTGAGAAAATAAACTAATTTCACATATAAAATGAATAACTATAAATTTAAAATGACAGAGAAAAGTAGTCACCAAATAGATATATGTGGGGCAATATTTATAATATCCTACATTATGCCGATATAATATTATCCTAATCTAATAATACATTCGAGATGATAGGAATTATTATACATGTAATCCTCCCAACTCCTAGGTGTTGTAGTATTTCCCATTTTGTGGGACATTCTTGTTGTTTCGGGTTGTCGCTAAAATGCTTTAAACAATTCTACAAATTCCATTCTATGCTATTTTAAAAAAAAAAAAAAATTAAACCCATTAACAATTTCAAATCTTGTGGAATTTGTGTTTGGAATCTCGTAGTTGGATGTCTTCAGAGAACAAATGATGGTAGAGGGGGACGAGGCAAGAATTTATGGATGGTGTCATTCTTTTGTGAATATGCCCTGACACTTGAACTATATAATAGAAGGCTTGGTTAGGTGTCTTAAGAGAAATGTGCATGTAGGAATATGAGATGGGTGTTAGGCTTCATCTCTATAATACCGCTTTCAATCAAATTATAAGATGGATAGTCATGGAGAAATGGATTTGGTTTGGGAGGATTTCAAAACTTTGTTGTTGGCGAAGGAAGTAGAAAACTTGATGTCCAAAATTATAGAATACAACATGATTCGGGATGCTATGGGATGCATTCGATTTTGAATCCGTAACCATGTTGAAGAAGATTAATGGGAAGCTAGTCGTTTTTAAGAAAAGATGCTAGTCGGCCGTATTTGTGACGAGTCCGCACTCTCAATTGTCTATTATGTTAGATTAATAAGTATAAGGCGATTGGAATGTTCCTCAAGCGGGCAATGGATTGTGATTCCTTATAGTGAATTAGTTGACCCGAATCTAGAGATTTTTAGCTACTACAAGGCAAAGAGATTTGTCAAAGTTAGGACTCGTCTTAGAATTGATTGTTGTGAAAATGGATGCATGTTATATTATAAGGATGATGTCGGTCTAGAATCTTGTAAGTTTTGTAGCTCGTTTTAAGAGGACTCCATGGGGAAGAGAGTTTCTTTTAAGGCGATGCATTACTTACCTCTTATACCAAGGTTAAAGAGATTGTACGCATCAAATAATATGATAGATGGCATAGTGAGAAACGCTGGTGAATGTGTCATCCATTTTTAAGCTTGGAAGCATTTTGATAGAACATATACATTACAACATTAGGTGGGTTTATGTTCAGATGGATTCACTCCACAATATTGCTTATTCTTGAATCTCATATCAAACACGCAATCTCATCTTTTGGTGATTTGGGATTTCATATATATGGACTGTTGGTAGAACGTTGATGTTATCATTGTTCTCAAACTTGGTTTTTGTATTAGTTACTTGATTTTCGTGGCTAATACTTTTTTGTTTAAACAACAAATCAAGTCATCCCAAAATCTTTGGAATTTCACTTAAATGGAAGGTGTATATCAATTTTTTTTCAATTCCCACATCGACCCTTTTTAATGAGCATTTTTGCTAATATTGTTGATTTAGGTGCTATGGGTGTTGTGATAGTCGCATTTTTATTGAAATGTTTGGTGGGTTCAATGTATGTATGACTTCATTCTAGGGATTGGTATGGTTTTGCCTCTTGAATCGAGACAAGAATTGTATGTTCTACTAGCATGTCATAAACACTGTTAAGGCTTAGTCTTTTTAAAATAGCATTTCATAAGATGTATATTGAACTCTAGATTGACATAGAGATTAGAGTTAGTTCCACGTTTGTTCTACTAGTAATAAAATTGTTAAGCAATATATATATATACACATATACATGGCAAGTGATAAGATTGGTGTGTGAGGGTGTGAGAGTAAGTTATATTTGTATGGTGATTTATGGCCAATTTGGTTCTCTTTTTAATACTACTAACTAGAATTATTAAATTTGCATTGTAACTAATGGTAAAGACTAGTCTTTCATCATGGGATAGCCAAAGAACTGGTTCAGTGAAATGATGAAGTGCCATATTTTCTCTGATGCATATTCCACTGATGTTGTTGCAATGTAACAAATTTAATTTTTATAAACAGAGATAAACTCTAATCCCATATCATTACCTTTGTAGTTTGGATCAATGAGAATAGAGTATAAGTGAAAAGATGCAAAGTGAGAGTTTTCCCTTCCATTTTCAGATTTTGAGAATGGGGTGCAAGTTCGAAATTGTACTTAAATATGGTTCGATAAGATAGTGTCTTATATTAGTTTTACCATTTAAAAAGCTAATTTTCCTTGTTCAATTTCAGATTCAATTTCAACAATCCGCGCTTCGAGTTATCGTCATAAAAGTCCTCAATAAATATATAAAACTTTGGAATATTTTAAAATTATGGAATGGCAAAAGAGCAGCTATTTCGCAAGGCATAGGTTCTTCCAATATCTCGTCGGATAGATTTTAGAAGATTTTAATCTATCTAATTCGTAGGCTAGGAGAGGCTTGATTTTTGCAGGAGGAATCGGAGGGATACCGATGAAATCTCATTAGACTTATTACTTTCTTCGAGCGATTCCTCTTGTTGGTAAGCTCGTAGCTCCAAGCATCGACCTCCCCATTCTAATCTGAACACAACATTAGACCAAAACTTGTAGATGAGTCAAGTAGTGGTGATGATGATGGGGAGCACGTGTCAAACACAACGACATGGTTGAATTTAAGTATCTTAATTACTAACTTATGAATTTTTTTGGTGGAATTGTATAACCTTTGGTGGACGTTTGTGAATGTTAATAGCTTGATGTTGTCCAAGTTAATGTAGATTATTAGAATGTTTTGTGGATGTTTGCAAAGGTTGAAGTAGTTTAATGTTTTGTTGTGAATGTTGAATTACATTTTGATTCAATTTGAAGTAGTTTATTTAGATTTGTGTAGTGCGGGTTGACCATGTTATTATATTTTGTTAGATTGTTAGTATAGCGGGTTTTAGCTAAATATAGTTCCGATTTTCAGTTCCATATCCAAAAGACAAAATAAGCCAATTTTTCTCAGTAAAACGACCTACGAGGTCGGTTTTTTTTAATTTCATTGTAAGTTTTTAAATAAAAGACATGGTCGGTTGTGTTCATATCATTTTCCGAAAAACCAAGGTCCTTCATATCAATAACCACATTTTAAAGAACCCGAATGCTGAGGTCAGTTCATGATTGTCATTATTCATACATTTATAAAATGTGGTCGGTAACATAAAAATAAATAAATAAAATTTTCAATATATCGACCACGAGGTCGGTAACTTGAAAAGATACAACAACTAATATAATTTACGGACCACATGTGGTTGTTAATGCTTTTACTTAAAAATAATAATTTAATATACCGACCACACCGTTGCATCAGAACATAAAAATAAATAAATAAAATTTTCAATATACCGATACATGAGGTCGGTAACATGAAAAAATATATAATTTACAGATCCCATGTGGTTGTTAATGCTTTTACTTAAAAAGTAAATAATATACCTCACACGAGGTCGGTATGTTAATTCTTTTTTTTTTTTTTGATGAATCATGTACCGAACGGTGTGGATTTAACCACATGAGGTATGTTAATTTTCCTTTTTTTTTTATGAATCATGTAGCGATATGTGGTCGTTTTTTTCCGACCCTCACTCGTTTTTAAATGTTTGCGACTAGCACATACCTAACCTACTTTTGAGGTCGGTTTTGTGGTCGCAAAATATGGAAACCACCTCGTGAGGTCGGAAATATCAATTATTTTTTGTCGGTTTTCAGCAGTTTTTTAGTAGTGATTCGGGTTTTTCAACTTAGAGTTTTCTCGAATTATTCGGTTTTCTCAAATTTTTCTGGGTTTTTTTTGGGGAAAAGTCTTCAAACAAAACATATAACTTTTACTTCAAATATTTCTTTAGTCCTAGTAAGATACAACTAGGGGTGTACATGGACCGAGTTGGTTCGGGTTTTTCAAATACCAAACCAAACCAAAGAAATTGCATCGGGTTTTTAAATCTATAAACCAAACCAAACCAAACCAACAAAAGTCGGGGTTTTCAACCTCGGATTTTCTCGATTTTTTCGGGTTGCTCGGGTTTTCGGGTTTTTTTCGGGCAAAGTCTTCATACAAAATATGACTTGTACTTCAAATATTTTTTAGTCCTAGTAACATACGACTATCTAACTAAGATAGTTTTAAGAAAATAACATAAAATGTGAGATGAGAAATGACATTGTGCTAAAATATTCAACAACAAAAAAGTAATGAAATCGCATAAAATAAAATGATCATAATTTAAAAGTACTAAGTCATGCTATAATAAATACAGCTAATTTATAAGGCATATAGAAAATGATTATAATCTAAAAGTATTAAGTCATGCTAAAATAAGCACGGCTAATAAGTATTAATTACATTACTAAATATTAAAGAAAAAATAAAAATTAAGTTATTTATTTTCACTGTCTAAACCAATATAAAACTAAAGAATAGATATCCATCATTATTGTCATTCCTATGTTAGAATTGAATTTCTTTTGTTAGCATTAGTATTGATTAGATTTTTGTTGGGTTTTATTTGAGTTACTAATATCTATGGGCTATAAAACTTATTGGACAATTCAAAATTCTAATTTCAAGCTTGAAATAATATGTTAAAAGACAAAAAACTATGAAAAGTTTAAGAAATATTTATAAATTACATTATAAATAAATATTTTTATGTATAATATATTTTGAAATTTTATACATGTAATGTCGGGTTGGTTTGATTCGGTATGACCTTTTTTTTTTAGTTAAAACCAAATCAAATCAAGAGTGGTCGGGTTTTTCTTTTTAAAACCAAACCAAGTCAAACCAAACCACTAGTCGGGTTTTTCTCTCGGTTTGGTTAGGATTATCGGTTTAGTGCAGTTTGTCGGTTTCCTTTGTACACCCCTAGATACAACTATATAACTTATAAGGTGTTTCTTAAGAAAATAACACTAAATGTGAGATGGGTGATGACAAATATTCAACAAAAAAGATGATAAAATCGATTAAAATAAATATTACTAATTAATAAGCCATAAAGAAAATGACCATAATCTAAAAATACTAAGTCATGCTAAAATCAGTACGGCTAATAAGTATTAATTACATGACAAAGAAAAAAATTAAGTTATGTATTTTCACCCTCTAAACCAATTATGCAAAACTAACGAATAGATACCCAACATTATTGTCATTCCTAGTGTTAGAATTTTTTTTTTTTTTTGTTAGAATTAGTGTTGAGTTGGTTTTGATTTGGACTTTATTTGAGTTACTAACATCCATGGGATATAAAACTTGTTGACATTCAAAATTCTAAGTTCTAGCTTGAAATAATATGATAAAAGACAAAAAAACTATGAATTTTTTTAAGAAATATTTATAAATTACATTACAAATAAATATTTTTATGTATAAAATATTTTAAAAATTGAATACGCGCAATGTCGGTTGGTTTGATTCGGTTTGACTTTTTTAGTAAAACCAAACCAAACCAATTATGGTGGTTTTTTTTTTTTTTTTTTAAACAACAAATCAAGTCAAACCAAACCACTAATCAATTTTTTTTTTCTCAATTTATCGATTTAGTGCGGTTTATCAGTATTTTTTTACACCTGTAACACTTCATTCTAATTCTTAGTACGGGAATTGGTTCCCAAGTGTCAAACACTGCATAACTAATGGAATGTGACATTTTTGATATTGAACTCTACATATATTAGAGTTACCAATATAACCTTTTGCAAAATTTATATATTATTTATGCAAGATATAAATATTTAGAATACTTATATTTGTAATATTTGGAGAAAAATATCTACACATAAAATTTTCTCTTAAAGACGAAAAATTCCTCTTATGGCAATGTTGGGACATTGGTGATAGCACTGAGGATAGCTTTAATTTGCGGATAGAGATATCCTTAATTACAGTGTGTTAGCTCTTACAGATCGTTACAGACAGAGCATCCTAGAGGCTATCAGAGAGCATGTTATATTTACTGCACCTAGGTAATGCTTTTGATTTGAACTTAATTTACACTAGTAAATTTATCCGCGCTTCACGCTGTCATAAAAGTCCTCAATAAATATATAAAATAATATTTTAAAATTTTAGAATATTAAAAGCTATTTTAACACTTAATATCTTTTCCTCTAATTTTACTGATTTTAATCTTCTAATTGTACTTGATTTTTGCATAATCTATACCGACTAAACTTCAATGGCAAATTCTAATTTAGAAAAATTGTTTTGGTAATTGGTTAAGATCATTTCATTAACGTGAACACAACATTAACCAAAAGGGAAGTTGATGAACATTCTGATTCAATAATTTACATAGAGTACCTCACATTTATTTTGATCACTATAACCTTTCTTGCTTGAGTTAATACCCTTCCAATTAATAACATATTAGCAGTATTCAACAGTTAAAAAGAAGTACACAACGAATTTGAAAAATAACAATTGAAATCAAATACAGTTTTATTTTCCAGATTTGTGTAAGAAAATAGACCAAGACTTATTTTTGTGGTTAGTAAAACCAATCATGTTCCTTTCTCAGTTCCATATCCTAGACAAAATAAGAATCAACACCTTTTTTTTGCATAAGTTGCCGTTGTAAGTTGATTAAAAGTACATATTTGAATTAAAAAAAAACCTCTCAAATACATGAAAAATATTAAAAAGAATGCTTAGATAGCATATTCTCAATACCATATAATACTTCTAATTAAAACGGAGTTAAGTCTATTATTAAAGCATGGAGACTTCGTAAATGCATAGATCAATCATATGCTTGGTCATTGGTTTAACATGCTAACTGATTTGCATTTATTTAAATTTTGGTGATTGTTTGTACCGATAGTCCGCATCTTGACCGATTTGTAGAGATCAATCTGTGTTTCTCATATTAGCACTGAAAGTTGGACCTTGATCATGGAAATTTGTGATTTTCATGGATGGTTTTATCAACGTTTAACTAATAGTCCATTCATGGGTCAATTACAAAAGTAACTGTTGAATTTCCAGCACCAACATAATGTCTCAAATGCACACACCCAAAAATGGAGCATCAGCGTTAACCAAAATATTTAACACTCGTTTCTTGAATGAGATATATATCTGAATATTCTCAAGTAGATACTGGCGTCTATCTAAACATTTTAGTCTGTAGTAAAAATGAGTCTCACTTTGCAGAGATTAACAATTTACAATTAAGAGCTTGAGACCATGAGTTGGTTAGATGCTTTATAAATCTATTCAGCTTCAAACTTATCTCTTCTGGTTCGCATGAATGAATCAAACGACTTGCAATTGGAGTTAATCCGGAAATGATTGGCTCAAGCAGAAAACGAAAGTGCAACAAATATTTACAATCAAATTCACAAGTGCAATTTAAAATGTGTTTACTTGTGAAAGCCCCCTAAACAAAACAACTATTAAGATTTTACATATCTTGTCAAGTTAAGGGATACATGGGCTGGGTATGTTATTTGATCAAGATTTACATATTCCCGCCTGGAGAAATTATCTTAGCTACGCATGCTTCTAATTCAAATGCAAGAAGGTTTGATTAAGAACCATGACACAGGTTTAATGTGGTGATTTACTTTGACCTTGCAAACTCCATATAATTGCATTAACAACGGGAATAAAATATTTCAATACCCAAACGAATTTAGGAGAAGCATGCCAATTTATTTTTGGTTAGAGATAATTATTTTTATTATATACAAATAATATGACACAGGTTTAATGTGGTGATTTACTTTGATTTGGCATTAACAACGGGAATAAAATATTTCAATACCCAAACGAATTTAGGAGAAGCATGCCAATTTATTTTTGGTTAGAGATAATTATTTTTATTATATACAATAATATGACGACTGGTAACATTTGGCTAGTCACAAAGCTTAAAATGTCATTGTCTAGTATTATATATATGAACTGCTCTCAAAAATTAAAATGCCATTATTATTATATAAAACTACTTCTAACATGGAAGCTGCTCCCTATGATGAATCAGAACATTCTAGTGAGCAGTAATTAGTAATGTTTCAGCTTTAGCCAGCTCGTCTCTATGCATATAATTAATTACATGACAAAGACTAAGGGATGGTTCGGTTGGTGAACAAATTAATTATTTTGGAATTAGTGATGACAGCATTTTTTAGTCGATATACTTTTTGTTGGTAGATGTTCAATTTACTGATTTATAAATGTGGTATAATATTAAATATGTGTTTGGTTTAGACTAAATAAAGGAGGATGGACTTTCATTTCCAAGTTTAACTTTGGCATTTAAAGGACTTTGGGATAAGAGTTTTGGAGAAGGGAAAATATGTCATTTTAGTATTTAATTCGGTGATTACTAATTTCGGGATAATTGTTAGCCCACGTGGAGTGTGGGATAAAAATAATACCATTGTAATATAAACAATCCTGCTATTGCTAATTCCAGAACTGAATTTATTTCTATTTAATTATTATTAAGACATAAAGTTTTATGCTTTGACAATGTAATTATTTATCCAATTAAAAATTCACTAGTAGTGTAAAAAAAATATTATCAACTTATATAACTTAAATCCATTTATGAATACCATTTTTTATGATAAAGAATTTTTCTGCATTTTTTGGGGTTCTTTTGTTTTTCTTCTAGTGGTCGTTTAGTTATTGATATAAGAAAAATTAATTTCGGCATCAAATGTCTGATAACTTATTTACAACTTTTCGTTTTGCAACATAATTTTTTTTGCATTGTTACTAATGTAACACTTGGATAAGTAGTACGGGATATGGTTTCTGGTGTCAAACACTGCATAATCAGCTATATCTTGCATAAGTTATTCATGTATTAAATCCTGCATAATTAGTAATATCAGATTTGGTAGCATTTTTTTACTATACATAAAATTTAACACATTTAATACGGTATTTGGTTTGCAATTTAGAAATCTGCATAATTAATACAGACTATATAAGTTATAAGGGAATTTTGTATTATTTTATGCTGGATGGAAAAACAGCACAATTGGAGGATGCTCCCTTGTAGCCAAATGCCCTTTCGTATAGTTGCATGACACTAGACAAGCAAATGCTCCCTTGTAGCCAAGCTGGGACCATAAAGCAAAAGAAACGCCAAATGTAAGTAAAAGAATTTTCAAAAATTCCCAAGGGAAATTCCATAATACAAATATAAAGTTAAAGAAATGTCACATATAAGAATCTATAACAAGCGAACAAATAACAGGAGAGAAAAAAAATCGAAGAATAATAAGCAAAAAATGAAAAAGGAGAAAATGAGAGAGCAACAAGAAGCATGAATATCTACAGAAGAAATGATTGTTTTTTAGATTAATAGATAAGATCAATAGAAGAAAAAAAAAACAGGGGAAGTAAGGTAAGAGATTCAACAACTTTTGAAAAGTAGACCATAAGAACAAAAAATAAATTTGACTTTAAAAAATATGATCAGACCTAGAAGTAATTAATTGAAAAGTTTGACATTAAATTGAAATTTTTTATGAGGACTACAAAAGCCCTTTAGCCATCTTTTACATTTAGGAGTAAAAGTAATATATGGTAGGACCTAAAAGTAATTAATTGAAAATTTTGATATTAAGTTGGAAACTTTTGTGAAGATTACAAAAGCCCTTTGATTGTTTCTTATATATAGCAGTACAGTAAAGTAAAGTAATATATGTCCTCTTTCAAATGCTATTTCAGCATAGTTACTTGAAATTTTATCAAATGGACGATTCTTTTGTTTTTCTAATTTCATCCATTTATTTATTAAACACATCACATTCAAAAAAGTTGGTGGATGAACTTCTAATATTTTAAAATTTCCATCTAAATTCGGAGTAGTAAAGAAAATGAAATATGATTTAATTCCTTTTACATATAAACTAGTACTAGTCATTGTCGAATTCGGAACTCACATAGGCAGATAAAGTGACAAAAATGGTCCACGATGTTTGAGGATAGATTCAAAATAGTTCGCTCCTTTAAGTTTGTCAACAATTACACTTTTAATTCCCGTCAAATATTACTAAACTTTGTCTATTAAATTTGACAGAAATTATGTGGATAAAAGGAATTAGCAGCAGCTCACATTTAGAGGTGCAATTTTTGTAGTTTTTGCTATTTTTTATTTATTTCTAGAGTCTAGTGTAGTTTCTTGAGGTGCAATTTTTATTATTATTTTATATATGTCTAGTGCACTTTTTTGTGTTACATATTTTAGGACTTTCTTGGTGTTTATAGCTAAAAAATTTTTATCCTCACTTCCTGTCAAATCTAACGGATAGAGTTCAGTAATATTTGACAGAGAATGAAAGTGTTAAACTTTTGGCAAACTTAAAGGACCAAAACTGTTGAGTGCATACCCAAGGGTCTATTTTGAACCTATCCTCAAACATAAAGGGATCATTTGTCATTTTATCATTCTTATTACATAAACTTACTTAAAGTATCTAATAAAAATAATTTAGACTATTTTTCTTTTTAGATAATATTAATTGCAGTAAAAATATTTAATCATTTTTTTCTTTTTAGATAATATTATTTGTAAACGTAAATATGCATACGTGCTTTCCGTAATTTGACATTTTAAAAATATAATTTTTGAAAAGATTGGCCAAACCCAAACAACTTTTCTACTACTAATAAAAACGTGTTTCAAATGATTCGGCCAAAGACAAATTACTACAACTTTAAAGTACTTTTTAAAAATATATATAAATTTTTTTTAATGAAAAGTACTCTTTCACTTAAACAGAATTTTTAAGCTTGACAAACAGGCTCAAGCTGTAGTGGTGACCAGAAACAACTTTATTGAGCTGTTTTAGAGTTCGTTTTTCCATTGATTGAGCTGTAAATGAGCCGTTAAAACATGCATGGTTGATGGTCCATGGATAATAATCGATGATTAGCTTTATATTACTTTTGTGCTTTTTGGTCCATTGAAAATGTATTGACTAATTCTGCTTCTTAGTCCTTGAGAGATATTGATTTTCCTTGATGAGGAAGACAACAAAATGGAGATTGATTTGAAAGCTAACCTACTGAATATATAATAAAAAGAGAAAAGCAAAAAGCCTAAAAACCATCATATAAAGAAATGCTGGAATTACAAGCATCCTATGGCATTATGGTCATAAACAGGAAAAAAGTTGAAATAGCGCATTTTATAGATGTAAATAGGAAATAGCAAGTTCAGCATGAAAAATGATTAAGCAACAGTTCATTAATTCCATACATTTCAGCCGGGAATGTAGAAAAAAAAAAACTCAAGATCTTTTTCTTGTAAACTATACTTGCAATACTGGCCAGAGATGGTATTATGATAATTTTTCAAGAGTTTAGGTAATATAACCCGTAGCAGATAACGGTACATACTTACCCGCATCGAATGTTTACACTTAACTAAAATAATTAACTTTAAGAATCAACAAATCTAAGTGAAAATGCATATCACTTAACCATGATTAAAATATTAAAAAATGAATATGAAAGACATATGCCTTACATTCACTAGCTAGATGTAAACACTTACCCGAAAATTAACATTAAGGGCAATTGAAGTCCAATAGATTAAAGAAAATAAAAAAAGGCAACCCGGACACTAAGCTTTTAGACAAATTTAAATCATTCCAATACATTATGACCATTTTGATCCTTTCTCTTAAAAAATTAAAGGGCGAATTGTTCTCTTTTGTGAGAAGAGGGCGTAGGGTAACGGTTATGATCGAGTAGTACTAACGACTAACAAGCAACAACAACAATCATCTCTGGAGTGCATGACATTAGACACACTGTTTCACGTAGTGTCCCTCCTTTTTCTTTGTTAAAAAGATGTGCTGATTATCAATGGAGACAATAGTCATCATCATTCATCATTGCTTTCTACTACTACTCATTCCCATGTGCCGTCACCCCTCTCATTTCCTTACTGTAAGCTATAGCCGAGTCTAACTTAATCTCAAAAGCCAGTTCTTGAGAGGACATTTGTTAAAGTTTAATACCAATCAATGTGAGACTCTAATCTACTCTAACACCCTCTTGCATGCCCAACCTACCAATTGGATGTGAACAACATAACATGGAGGCCGAAATAGCGACAGATCTAACTCAACACCAAGGCGGAGGCACAGGGGTGCAACAGGGTTCAATTGAATTCCCTTTGTTGAAAAATTATAAGTATTATGTAACTAGGATAAAAAAAAAATTGCATATATATAAGTTATTTTATCCCTTGGCATAAGATTCCTTTTTTTTTTTCGGGGAATCCCTTTGTGAATTCCTGCCTCCGCTACTGCTTGAGGGGAGATTGCCAAGCTCTTTTAAGGAGACCACCAATCTTTTCCTCAATCAATGCGAGACTCTAATCCGGGTGACTTCAGAGTAGGAGATATGGTTCGACACAACCCAGTAACATTGACTAATATTTTATATATGTGTTAACATTTTCTTTTAATATGTATAAACAATCTATTCAGAGAATCCAGTAAGAAAAAAAGTTATAATTCTGACTCTACATCAGCTCAAACCCACTCTAATACTTTGCTATGATCATTTGCCCGTTAACACATCTTCAAAGACGGTCAAAATCAGAGCTTCTCCTTTACTCAACTTTGTCAACAAAGCAACAGAAAAGGAAAGTAGAAAAAGGACTTCTTGTCTCTTCTCTCTTTTCCTACTTTCTTTCTTTCATTCCTCTGCTGCAACTGCTTACATGTCCTGAGTATTCCCTTTACCTTCTCCTCTGCCCCTTCAATTCAGAGCTTCAGTTCCACACTTAACCACTTTTGGCAAAATTCTTTATCTTTAACATTTTGCTCCTCCTCAATGGAGCTGCATTGGTGTTACTATTCTTGGTTCCTTCTATCTTCTATCTTCATCACAGTTGCTTTCTGCGATCCTGAAGGTACGCTATAACTAGAGGCAGATTCAATATTTAAACTTGATAAGTTCGATCTTTAAAATTCTTAGCACTGAAAACATTGTACCTTTAATATTATGAATTCAAAAGTTATATTTGCATGTATGTATGTGTTCCGCAGCCATTACATTATCTTGCTTATGTTGTGAAATATGCAGGATTCTTGAGCTTGTCTTGTGGTGGAAACACTACCTTTGTTGATTCCTCCAACATTACATGGACACCAGATAATGCCTATATCTCATCTGGTAACATCACCACTGTTAATTTTCTCGATGGTTCCACCTCATCTACTCTCCCAGTTAGGTTCTTTCCTGATTCTCCACTTCGAAAATGTTACAAGATTCCAGTGAAGAATGTATCATCCTTGGTCCTTGTTAGGACAAAGTTTGTGTATAAGAATTATGATGGACATAATAAACCCCCTGTATTCTCTGTTTCTCTTGGGAGGGCTATTACAACCACTGTCAATCTTACTATTACTGATCCGCGGATCGAAGAGTTCACATGGCCAGTTGATAAAGACATTTTGAATTTATGTTTTCATTCTCTTCAAGATGGTGGATTTCCAGTTATTTCATCCCTTGAACTTAGGCCACTTCCTCAAGGAGCATACAGCAATGCCTTGGGAGATTTCCCTAATAGGTTTCTGAGGAAATGTTATCGCATCAACTGTGGTTATAATTGGTCCCTAAGGTCAAATTCTCACTTGTCTATTATGTTATGTACTCCCTCTATCCCAGTTTATGTGAAGGCATTCGGATTACGAGTGTCCAACCACTTAAGTTAATTCGGACATAGGTTCTTCAATTTTTTAAAAATAAAATTTACATATTTGAAAAACTGCAAGGAAAGTACTACAAGTAAACATAGCTAATGATTTAATATATTTTAAAAAAAAGTTTGAGAAAATTGTAGTAAGAGAAAAAATCGTTTGACTCCCCAAACAGTAACACCTTTACATAAAATGGGACGGAGGGAATATTACTTATCGACTGTTTAGTCCTTCGTTTCTGTTTAAATTTGATGTTTTTCGTGCTATTTAAAAGGTACCCGATTGATCAGTATGATAGAATTTGGGATGCTGATGAGGATTTCAGTCCATTTCATGTGTCTTCTGGTTTTGATATTCAAGCCAATTTCAATATGTCTGTTCTGAAAGAGAGTCCTCCTATAGCTGTTCTTCAAACCGGAAGAGTTTTGGCACGGTGGAATGACATGACATATAACTTTCCTATTGATCATCAAGGAGATTACCACATTGTTCTCTACTTTTCTGGGATTCTGCCTGTCTCTCCTTCATTCGATGTATTGATAAATGGAAATATTGTTCGATCAAACTACACAGTGAATCGATGGGAAGTCAGTAGTCTGTTATTTACAATGAAAGGAATTGAGAGTTTGAACATCACATTGAAGACTGTCCGCTACTATCCATTTATCAATGCTCTTGAGGTTTATGAGATCCTAGACATTCCCTTAGAAACTTCTTCAACAACAGGTTCTAATATGGTTTTATTGATTTTTCGAAATATGTGACCTTTGAAGGAGTCTGTTAGAACAAATTGCACCAACTTTGGACCTTTTTTATTCTTGCAGTTTCAGCCCTCCAGGTTATTCAACAGTCAACTGGTCTAGATCTTGATTGGGAAGATGATCCATGCTCTCCTAAACCATGGGAACACATAGAATGTGAAGGAAATCTAGTAACTTCATTGTATGTCAAAGCTTACCCTAGAACTACATTTTCGTTTCCTTCTCTTTCTCTTGGTCTTATTTTTCGTTAAGAGCAGAACATACTAAAGTCAGACTTTATGTAGGGAGCTTTTTGATGTAAACTTGAGGTCAATCAGCCCAACATTTGGTGACATACTGGATCTCAAATCACTGTAAGAGCCATAAATCTTAACAACTCATCACTTAATAGCCACTATTTGGCTACCTTGACTTACTTATTTGAGGCTCTTCTTGTTGCAGAGATTTGCATAACACTTCACTTGCTGGAGAAATACAAAACATCGGCAGC
This sequence comes from Lycium ferocissimum, assembly GCF_029784015.1. Classification (NCBI taxonomy): domain Eukaryota; kingdom Viridiplantae; phylum Streptophyta; class Magnoliopsida; order Solanales; family Solanaceae; genus Lycium; species Lycium ferocissimum. Next base: position 15,198,362 of record NC_081342.1, on the reverse strand, counting down.
CTGCAACATCTTAAGAAGCTGTAATACTTGATCTTACAGGAATTACCATGTTAAGTTAACGTACTTAAAAGAGCATTTTCTTTAAATAAGTTGTGTGCTCAATATTGCAGGAACTTGAGCTTCAATCAGCTTACAGCTTTTGGTTCTGAGTTGGAAGACTTAATAAACCTTCAAGTTTTGTAAGTCTCTTTCATTTGGATAGTAATTTCCTTCGTTGTTCCTAGCTAGTACTGTCTTTAAAATTAATTTGTTTTCTGTTGAAGGGACTTGCATAACAATAGATTTCAGGGAACAGTACCCGACAGCGTTGGAGAACTTAAGAACCTCCACTTACTGTGAGTGAGGATAATATTTACTGGCATTTTGAACTTCTTTTAAAGTACTTCACCTGATGAATTATTCTAATTTACCTCTCTGCAACATTCAGGAACCTAGAGAACAATAAGCTGCAAGGACCCCTTCCACAATCTTTGAACAGAGAGAGCTTACAAGTCCTGTATGAAACTGAAAACGTTGTCTTTTTTTGGCTTCTCATGTTAGTTTCTCGGTTTATTTTATTTCCCCTATTTTGCAGATCATCAGGAAATCAGTGTCTTTCCTTCACTATGTCTTTATGCAATGACTTCTCAAGAAATCCTACAATTGAGACACCACAAGTCACTGTTTTTGCACCCACAAAACATAAGCGCCATAACCGATTAGCAGTTATACTTGGTGCAGTTGGAGGAGCTGTACTTGCTTTGTTTGTTGTCTTTATATCAGTATTCTTGTACATGAAGCGAAGAAAGTCTGGAGATAAATATGCATCAAGTATGAAAAAGTCAAACTTTTCTTTAACATCAGAATATTGATAAATCTATTTCTAAACATAACTAGGTTCTATTATAGGAACTGCAGCAGAAATGAAAAACTGGAATGCTGCAAAAGTCTTTTCATACAAAGAAATCAAAGCTGCCACAAACAACTTCAAAGAGATCATTGGCCGCGGTAGTTTTGGATCTGTTTATCTTGGGAAGCTTCCTGATGGTAAACAAGTTGCTGTTAAAGTTCGATTCGATAAAACTCAACTAGGTGCTGATTCTTTTATCAATGAGGTTTGTCACTATAATATACCCATACTAGTTCAGTTCCAGTCTACAAAGACAAAAGAGATTCAAGAACTTTGTTTATTATCTCTAGGTGTCCCTTCTATCTCATATCAGTCATCCAAGTCTTGTATCGTTAGAAGGATTCTGCCATGAGTCAAAGCAGCAAATTCTAGTTTATGAGTATTTACCTGGAGGATCACTGGCTGATAACCTCTATGGTATGTCACGCATAATCTCACCCATATTTACACTCTAAATTCGTCATCCTTTTCTGTCACGGATTGTTTTCTAACTCTTAATAACTGTCTCAGGTGCAATGAGCAAGAAATTGACACTAAGCTGGGTGCGCAGATTGAAAATTGCAGTTGATGCTGCAAAAGGTATGTGCATAGTGAGACATGTTTAATTGGAGACTACCATGAACAAATTTCTTCTGTGCAGAAAAAACAAATTGTGAAAAAAGATTATTACTTGAAAGAGTATTATGAGTTCATCTCAGTTGTGTGCCAAAAAGCTTGGTTTTCTACAACCAAATGATCCATATAGCCCAGATGATGTAGCATTAAGTTTTACATGGTGTATAATGGTTGATTGTTACTTTTAAAGGTTTGGACTACTTGCACAATGGAACTGAACCAAGAATCATACACCGCGATGTGAAGAGCAGCAACATACTTCTGGATGCAGAGATGAATGCTAAGGTATCTGACTTTGGCCTTTCTAAGCAAGTAACTCAATCAGATGCAACACATGTCAGCACTGTTGTCAAAGGCACTGCTGGTTATCTTGATCCCGAGTAAGCTTCAAATCATTTATTATCCATGTATCAAGTTTAATCATTGGTCCTTCCTATCTTAAACCTCTCTTACTACTTGTCTACAGATACTATTCCACTCGACAACTCACAGAAAAGAGTGACATCTACAGTTTTGGAGTCGTTCTTCTTGAACTTATTTGTGGCCGCGAACCACTTAGCCACTCAGGGTCTCCAGATTCCTTCAATTTGGTTCTATGGGTAAAAACAAATCTTATAATGTGTTTCATAGCAAACATAACAGAAAGCACTTTATTGACTTCCAATAACACTCATATGTTGCTATGAATTTCAGGCAAAGCCATACTTGCAGGCAGGTGCATTTGAGATAGTAGATGAGAGCATAAAAGGAACATTTGATCCAGAAAGCATGAGAAGAGCAGCTTTAATCGCCTCAAGGTCAGTCGAGAGAGATGCATTGCGGAGGCCTAGTATTTCAGAAGTATTGGCTGAGCTCAAAGATGCATACAGCATTCAACTTACCTATTTAGCATCTGAAGGACTTGCCAACTGATAAATTAGACCTTCACCGATGCAGCTCACAATTTGCAAATGAGTATTCTCTAGTTGAATCAAATGGCACAGTAATTTTATGTGAACTCGGAAATGTTTTAAGTTATTTATGTATATCAAATTTAACTGCCCCCCCCCCCCAACCCAAACGTCCACCCTTGATTTCATTAGGCGTAGATATGCAAAATAGACATGAGTATCTATTTCTAATGCTTATTTCCAAATTCTTGTCACAATATGTGCAAAAGAGTTTCCAAAATCTTGTGCCTAGATGCTACTTTCTGGTGATGTGCCGTTGGGAACAAGGTACCAAAATCTTTGCTTAGACAGCTCACTGAAAAATCATCTAACTAGTTTATACGCTTGCACACCTAGGACTATCTATCCTTTTGATCATTACAAAAATTGACCCTTAGCACACGCCCTTTCTTTGAATCTTCAGTTCTTTTTATTTTTTTTCTTTGCACCTCGAATATTTCACCAGATACACAATTACATGAAAAAATCACCTAATGTTTTTATCTGTCCTAAAATTTAAACTATGATCGTCAAGTTTGAACTCCACTTCATTTATCATTAGGCCTCACCTTTGTGTCCCATTGAATCTTCAATTCTTGATAATATCTTGAAGCTAACTTGCAGCCCTTTTTCTTCTGGTCTTTTTTTCACCTCCCCTTTAAAAAACTTTGCCCGTCTTGAAGAGTCGAAACATTCTCATTGAGAATAAAGAATAGTACCCGTGGGCAAATAATTCATCAGTTATACATTAGTTTATCAGTTTACAATATCTCCGAGGATTTTTCCATCAATTTGGTTTGGAAGATACCGGAAGTCGTGGTTGATTTTGAACAAATAATAGCAAAATTCAACCAGGCTTGCATCAGTGCGAGCAGTCATGTGTTCACCTCCACATTCTTTAAGACTTGTGAACCAATCATAAAAGTAATGAGTTGGCCTAACCAGAGAACTGGCGCCGTAGATATAGGAATAATGCTGTAACGGCAGCCACTGCGTAGGGGAACACAGTCCAGATTCCCTGCACAGTTAATAGGAATCAGGATTGGATTCTTTCATTCTTTGGTATTAAATGCAAAATTGGGCAGAGCAAAAGAATTATGCTGTACCACTACAGTAGCAACGGTTGCAACTGCAAATACTGGACGCTCTCTTAGTAAAAATCCAATTGTCAACTGCATTTTGGAGAAAAAGAAAAAGAGATAAGAAGGCATGAACGGCAGCACACTTAAAACTGGAAATCCGTTGCTTGTAAAGCACAAGGCTAATAACCTGAATTGGAAGAGTCATCAAGCCACCGCAACAGACACCAGCAAAGAAACACTCTGGTGATATGTCCTGCAATGTATATGCGCAGAGAAATGATTAAAACGGTATAAATATATGTTTACCATGGGAGAATGCATCGAGTTGCTAACCATTTCTCCATGAGGTAATAGCTACAACATAACCATCATAAGAAACTTGAGATGGACCATTAATAGTTATAACATTTTGTTGGAGAAAAGTAAACGAATATCTAAGGATACAATTAGAAACAAAATGCGATCATTAAATACAGTGAACCTAAAACAGTTAAGCAACGGTGAAACAAACTGAGGCCTCCAAACTGATAGATGCTACTGTATCACCCTTTACTTAATCGCAAAGATTAGGCAAATTTTGAGTTGCTAGTGCATGAACTGCAGGCAAAGCCCCGATTTGAGTGGAAAAATCTTTTGGTGAGAGAATAAGATGCCCAAAAAAGGTTCCACTTTATGACTTATGTTATAATCGACTTTATTGGGATGAACATCCAAAATAGGGCATTTGACAGGCCAATTTCAGATTACTTAAGAAACCAAGGATCACTTATTTCAGCTCTGTATAATTAGTTATAACAGAAAAGCACTGCATGTGGTTCCTATGCTGAGGGTCTGCCGGAAACAGCCTCTCTACCATGGTAGAGGTAAGGTCTGCGTACATTCTATTCTCCCCAGACCCCACTTTGTGGGATTTCACTGGGTATGTTGTTGTTGTTGTTGTAACAGAAAAGCACTCCATGTGCTGGAGTACACGTGCCTAGTGGTGGATTGCAGCAGGTGTTTTCCCTCTTCGGTAGTGTTTTTATGTAGGATGAAAGAAATCTAAAATTATTACAAAAATGTATTAGAACTTCTGAAAAGTCGTGCAGGAAATAGGTTGTGTTGCATTCGCAGTGATTGAAATTCTAGTAAGAGTAGGTTTAGAAATAGCAAAGGAACTTTGTAACTGAGGGTCGCGGGGTTTGTCCATCTTGTACTTTCATAGCAACTTTTTCACTAAATATGTCGATCGTTTCAACGATGAAATGAAATATCAGAACTTCTAAGCATTGTAATTAACCATCCCTGCTTATCTGACACCTTTTCGTTCTGTAGGTAAGCATATCATACCACAACACTTGTAGTACCCAAAAAAGGGACAAGAAAGTAGCAAAAGGGGGCTAAGCTGATTTAATATTTAGCATGTTAAGAAGGAAAATAGAAAAAGATCACTCACCAGAGCCCCTGCCAGGAAAGCAGTGGGATTTCTCACTCCAAGAGAAAATCGTTCCACTGCATCAGCATAGGAAAATCCACCAATAAGCAATTAAGGAAGTTCAAGGAACAAGAACATCATATTAGTTATTACAAGTATTTTTCAGAAATTTGATACCATAACAAGAAACATCAACTGTTTTAGAATGTGAGAAAGTTTAGAGATATATAAATATATACATAAGGATAAAGATGGACCAGATCTATGCGAATTCTTAAGATATAGCATAAATTTTGAGGTAGAGCACTAATCTCGATCTAATATTTCCAGAAAAAAGAGAATCTTAACAAATAATTAAATCATATCCTTCGGGCACCAACATAGAGATGTGATAGTACTGATGCTACATTGTGATCATAGTAATAAATGTACGGTATCCAATGAAGTGGGTTGAGAACCATGAGGTTTCAAGTCCAAATCCTAGTGAAGGCAAAAACACTAGGTGATTTCTTCTCATTTATCAAAGCCTTAGCAGATAGAGTTACCCGGTATCTGTACTGGTAGAGATAGCAGGTACCCCGTAGAATTAGTCGAGGTGCACACAAATTGGACCGGACATCACGGTTATCCACAACAAAAAAAGGGTGCCCCTATCGGTGGAAACAAAGGTTTCACGGTAATTAAAAGATTTCACACGGCAAGAGACAATTCGGAGTAAATTTAGTATCTTTGTGGAACTCACCTAAACCAATGAGATTCCCATACTTTTGTACAGCGTCTGTAATATCTCTTGCCTTCTGATTTCCGATCCCTAACTACAACCAAACTGAATCTGAATTCCCAAAATCAAGTTTGTATATTTTTTAAAGTAAGGCAAGGAGACTGAATATTTTAACATGAACGAAATGCTAGTAGCCAAAACAAACCTTTGAGTAAACATCATTGGATGCACCAGATTGCTTAAAAAGCTTTCCAAGATAAAAAGGTATCATATCACTGAGACAAACACCCCTGAATATTCAGAATCCACAAAAAGTTAACATTATGGGAATCACTGTTTCTACATAAGCAATTTTACTGGCACTGAAGGTGCATAAAATCTTTGAATACAACAGAAGAAAAAGAAGGTGTGCATTCTGCAGACTTGGAAGGTTGACATGAACATGCATTCATCAAAATTACTCAGAAGACACAGTTTCAACTGACCAGTACACCCAGAGAATAGTGGATGTTATATATGGAGCATTTCTGGAAAAGGAGTTCGCTAGTGATTGCCACGTCCCATCTAGAACAAGCATCCGTGCTATAGAGATTCCAACCTACACCATTCGTTAATGAATTTGACTTTAATAGTGAACATCATAAAGAAGGATAACAAGCCAACTTAGTGCCTATTCAAAGACACTATATAACAGCATATTTCTAGATTTCAACTTTTTCTAGACAGGGTTCTAGCTTTTTAACGTCATAAAATTTAAAGCATCTTTACAACGCTTTTCCCCTCTTGGCCTATCACTTTTTCCTCACATCACCAAAGAACAACTTTAAAGTCGTTAATTTTGAAAGGAATAAAAAGGGCAGGGCGGTGCAAAAAGCATCCCGCATTAACAGGGTCCGGGGAAGGGTCGCACCTCAAGGGGTGTGACGTAAACAGCCTACCCTAATTTTGAAACGAATGTCAAATCAATACACAGGAAAACTATAGTATCTGCAACACAGCCATGAATTGGAAGACTTGTTAGCAGGGGAGTTCATGAACAGAAGTACCAGCATAGGAGACGGACCCATATATTCAAAGCCTCTTCACTGATAAAAAGTCCAAAACCAGCTGCCATCAGAAGCCAAAAGTAGACCCATCTGAAGAATCAGAAGTACAAGGGCTTAATATCACATCCGAATATAGCTAATAATGAGATTATGAGAGTTCCAAGATATTAACTTTATTAAGCATCTATCCTAGTGGTAGAATAAAAGTATAATAACCATTAGGTTGGTCCTTTTTCTGCTTAGGTCATGATGATACCCCTGATGTATGAAAAGTCGCAAGGATAAATAGCTGCTTACCCTGGAGCATATTCTGGCAGCATGACTCTATAGCCAAAAGCTTTGAAAGAAAAACCAGGAGCAGGTGTAGCAATTGTGGAAGATGATGATCCATCAACCAGATATTGAATCCCAAAATTTGATTCTTGATTAGGCTGCTTGAGGCCTATGGATAGGAATGTAACTGTAGCAGCTATACCTAGCGCTATTACCAGTTTTGCCAAAAGCGAACTTCTTGTGGGAACAGTTTTATCTTCCAGATTACCAGTTAAATCATCGGAAGCCTTATGCATTATCTCCTCAGCATCCTCCGATTGTCCGGCTTCATAATTTTTAGCACTCACAAGCTGAAATCTTTTGACCCTACACTTGAATAGAGAACTTTCCATCACTTAAACAAGGCCCGTCACCAGTAAATATATAAGTTCAGTACACTGAACGTGTTGATTAGCTGTTTACACTTAAATTCCAATTTAGGGGTTATACAGGAGAGTCCTCTTGGAATTTCTTGTTAGAACAAGGATAATAATATCTTCCAACTGCTCGAACTGAAATATCATCAAATTGTTAGAGTACAGATGATACCAATATTAGAAACTCAAAATAATACTTGCTTGGCTTAGAGGCACGTCAAGACGTTTTTGAAGATAATTGGAGTCTCTCCCACGAGCAAACGGAAGAATAAATAACAACTCTATCTTCGAGATTCAACTTAGCCACACAACAAGTAGCATTCAAGAAAGTTGCTCTTCTATTCTTGAATCTGTAATTTCACCTTTTGATCATTGTCTCTCAAAGTTTTTAGGGGAAATTGTTTTTGAAGTGCTTGCCTTTTCTCAAAGAAAACTAAGCACTATTTATAGGCAAAAAAGTCTTGAAAAAGAAGAGTTTCATTAACTAATAGTTATTAATAGGTTCATGAATATTAAAAAATAAAATATATCTTTAAAGAACCTAAAACGTAAAAGAATGAAACAATGAAGAACGTATCTTCAAATTCACACTCATTCAGTTTCGAAACTCAAGAAACTTTTATCAGATTAACTGTTTCAAAATTAATTGAAACATTAATTTTAACATTTCTAGGTGATTCATAAAAAGATATAATCAAATTACAAACTACATTAGATAAAACATCTCCATGTAAATTCAAGTTATATAATGTGCAGGTGTCTATGAAGTTGTATATACAACAACATACCCAGTGTATTCCCACAAGTGTGGTCTAGGGAGGGTGTACGCAGACTTTACCCCTACCTTGGTATAGAGGCTGTTTCCGACTCTAAGAATTTTTAGAGTATAGATCAACTGCCCCTAGGGCTTTGGTCTAGTGATAAGCGCAGCATGTAACGTGTAGGTTAGGCGCCATCACCGGTTTGAACCATGCCGCAGAGAAAAGTCTAGTAATTAAGTGGAGAAGAATAGAGGGGCAGGCCCATTATCCAACTTGCTGCTTTAAATTAGTATGGGTTATCCTCCTTCATTTCAACTTGTTTGGTCCTTCGTTTCAACTTGTTTGTCTAGTTTTAACAACCTTCGAGTTTAAGAAAGTAAAAAACTTTTAAATCTTGTGGTCTTAAACTAAAGATACGCGGAATATAACAAAATGTTAATATATAAACAGGCCCTTAAACTTGGCCTCATCCTCCAACTTTGGGTGTGCCGGAAGTAAGAAAAGCGCTCCAACTCGTATAAAGTTAAACACGTAAATACAAATGCTGATATGGCACTGACATGGCAATGACGTGGCCCTCCAAAAATTATATGTCACTCAGTGCCACGTCAACATCTGTGTTCACATGTTCAACTTTAAACAAATTGAGGTGCCTATTTATGCACACCCAAAATTAAAGGGTATACTTGCCAGCTGAGACTAAGTTTAAGGGTATGTTTATGTATTATGGCAAATGTTATTTAATCTTGTGGTCTTAAACGGGAATATTAGAACTAAAGAGTTGCCAAAAAGAGAAAGAAAGATTTCTTTTTTAAGCAGACTAGAAAGGAAAATAAGACAAATAAATTGCAACGGATGGAGTAATAATAATCTGGAGAATTACCTAAAGGATGAGGAGTTGTATCGCTTTGGTGCACTCCAGAGTTTCCACTTCCTTAAATAAGCTCTCCGACGAATGTAAGAAAATCCGAGGTGGTTAAATACTCGAGGAGTTGCAGATTGAGTTGAAGACAGCGGAAGAGATAGCAAGTGGTTATTATTAGATAGAGCCACCATTGTTCTGTGGCGGCGCTGCCGTAGCTTGTAGTGGTGGTTGTTTGTTAACGGCGGGAATATTATGGTAGGTAGTCGAGTATATGCTCTAGAAGGATGCTAAAAACTCGGAGTCTTGTCTAATTGGAATGTTGCTACGTGGACAGATCTGATTTGATCTTTGTGGATCAATTGATTTGATAGTCTAATGGTTGTACCCCTTGTGTTTCAGATACTCCAATCTCCCCTCGGGAAACAAATTATTTCATCCGTCTACTTTTATTTATTCATTATTTTAAAAATAAATTTTCACTTTTATTTATTTATTTTTACATATTAAGAGAGAAAAAAACACAATGTTGTTTTTCTTATTTTATCCTTAGCATTAATTATTCATTTCAAATCATTTTTCATATCTATTAAGACTATGCACTAATTAATATGGATATCATGATAAATCATACACTTCATTTATTATTTCTTAAGGAGTGTCTGAAAGTGTATAGTGGACAAGTAAAAGTGAACGAAGGAAGTAATATGGTAAAGAGAAAGGTTCACACAATTAGAGAAAATTACTCTCTATATTTCCTCGAAGAAAATATTTACACGCTTTGGTCCTTATTTTGAGTTTGTTATCCGATTTAGCTCGTATTTGTATACACTTTTTCTAGAACGTTAATACATTATGTATAATGTTTTCTTTATGTATAATATAATACTGTATAAAATGAAAATATTGCTACGTAGGCGTAATATTTTATGTTGATCTGTATATTTTAAAAAATTCCCCCCTTTTATTCAATTTTCAAATATGTGCGGCGAGTAACAAGATGAGAAAGCGCAATTTTTAACAGTAGGCTTGACTACTTAAGAGAAAAATGAAATTGGGTAGCTATTTTACTTTTTTTCTGGCACCTCAATTTGTTATTTTGATTATTTCTTTATTTGACATGATGCCACGACATATACTAAAACTTCCTATTCGTATTTTTGCATAGATTCATATATGACAATTTCTCTACGACCAAATGATTGTTCGATTGGTGCAAGAACGAATCAGTATTATTACAAATTTGAACCTAGTAAAACAAACACAAAAGATAAAAATAAAATTCTGAAGTGAAAATTTCAGCTCACTCACTCTAATGCTCAAGTCAACAGCAACAACAAGAAGAACAATATAATATATTGTGTAATCTCACTAATAGGGTCTGGGGAGAGTGATGTGTATGCAACCATACCCAAGTCAATAATATAAAATGAACAAAAGAAAATAGGAACGAGAGAAAATATAAACGAAAAATTAAACCTAATATTGTATACTTCTGGAAAACGGACGTAACGTGAACCGATGAAGCGAGGTCCTGGTGAAGACAAACGCTGCCTCGACGTACATTCGAGCGAACCTAGTACGCTCTGCATCGAGTTTAACCTGGGAGGAGCGCTTATATCGCAGTCGTAAGGCGGTGCTATTCTCGGTTTCCACGCGGCCGTAGGCCGTATGATCGTTGGACCAGTGCACGGTTGTCCGGGGTTGGTTCCCGGGCCCCCGGGGGGGCAGCGGCTTTTCCCCGCA
>NC_081342.1:15133535-15187508 GCF_029784015.1 Lycium ferocissimum | reverse complement strand
TTGGTCCGGGTGGTTGTTGGTCCGGATGCCTGCTACGCGGGGCCGCGCGCGCGTCTTTGTCACGGCCGCCTACCAACCACGCGCGCGCGTACGGCGCCGCCGACCAAATCCCACCAAATCCGTTCGTAGCCGTCCTTATTATTATTATTTTATTGATTCGCATCGTATGAAGCCTATGGAGGCGCACTATAAAATAGGGACACCCCCTCCTTTCGTGCCGCTCCTTTCATCTTCAAAAGAATACCTACAATAGAAGAACCTCAGATGTCATTTTTCTCCTCCCATTCATCCATTCGGCCAAGGCTGTTTCCTTTTAATATTGCTGTTAATGATATGATACATTGCTCATAAAGTCTATATCTTTAGCTATCTTATTGGTGAGCTTTCAAACCTCTACTTTCTTTTGTCTTGTCAATCCCATGAACTAAGCACATATCCTATACCCGCATACAAATTCAATTGATTATCCGATTCCGGGGTAAACAAATATAAGTATACATACCCAACTAAATAGACCATACGATCCTATTGCTAAGGCATGGGACCAGTGATGGCAATTTCTGTATCTTGATTTGAGCGTCTTCTTTTATCTTCCGTCCATCATTTTCGCAAGTCCTGCCTATTACTTCTCTGTCAAGTACAATCACATTTCTTTGCTGAACATTTAGGGATAGTTTAAAACTTAATTATGTCGAAGACTAGAAATAGTTACGTGTTCTTTATTGGCTGTGACAAATAACCGGTCATTGCTGATGAAATTTACTTATTAATTTCAAGCTTTCCTCTAGCGTGAATCTAATGCACAGGCCACAATCACCCAAGGTTTGGGTAGGATAGATATCATCATGGTAAATACTTATCAGTACATAATGAGTGTTTACACCAAATCATATAAATTTACTATAGTTAAATGATTTAACTGGGTAAGAATGCATGTTTATTAACCAATAAGTGCTAAAATTCTATGTAAAAATATATATCATGCATTTATTGATTTGATGTATAATTTTTACCGTCTCATCACCCTAAACTAAAAGATTCAAGTTCGACCTTCAGTCCTGAGTTGGAAAAGAATCCGGTCGAAAAGCTTCCTTCTTTAATTTAATGGGTTGTGTCCGCATCCAAATCAATTTTTTGCGCGAATTTCCCTTCAAAGACACTGGTCTTTAATTTTTGTCCCTCAAAGTGATGTTCTTTAATTGTTGTCCATCACTTAAAAAGGTGGCCGAAAATATCCCGAGATTCTGAGTTCAAACCCCCGCTCAGTCAAAAGAAAAACAAAAAATCGCAAGGCAAGGCTTTGCAAAAAGTCTGTCTTATGCGGCAGAGTTTGTCTTAAGGCATAACTAAAGTTTGTCTTGTACGGCAGACGTTGCCTTACGGCATAACTAAAAGTCTTGCCTTAAGTCTGCCGTATCCGGCACACTTTTAGTTATGCCTTGAGGCAAAGTCTGTCGCATAAGACAGACTTTTCCTTAAGGCATAACTAAAAGTCTGCCGTATCCGGGAGACTTTTAGTTATGCCTTAAGGCAAAATTTGTCGCATAAGGCAAACTTTTCGCGAAGCCCTGCCTTGCGATCTTTATTTTTTATGATTAAGCCGGGGTTCAAACCTAGAATCTCGCGTATTTTAGGCGAAGGATAAAAATTAAAGACCACCCCAAAGAAGGGCAATCACGCAAATTGCCCCATCCAAATTAATCGAGAGCCCAAAGTAGGTATTGGACATTGGATACAAAACCAAAAAGACCTTTTTTTTGCGTGGATTGCCCTTTATTTGGGGTGGTCTTTAATTTTTGCCGTTCAAATTGGTGGTCTTTAAATTTTACCCCTCACTTAACACCCCAAGGTTGTGGGTTCGAACACCAAATTTCGCTTAAAAAAAAAAATCGCAAGTGCGAGACTTATACCCCCTCAATTTAATTTACCGACCGCTCGAGCAAATACGCAGCCAAAATTCTACCTTAAGGCAGAATTTTGGCTGCACAGGCAGAATTTCTGCCCATGCAAATTCTGCTTGAAGGGAAAATCTCTACCTGAAGGGCAGAATTTAAAGACCATCATTTTGAGGGGTAAAAATTAAAGGCCACCCCCAGCGAAAGGCAATCCTGCAAATTGCCCCAAAAAGACTAACTCACAATCTAAATTCAGATTCAGTTTCAAGCAATTGTTCCTTTATCAAATTTTGAGTTTTCAAACTCGTGCACTAACAAGTACTATCCATGAGAAGAAAAAACATCCGTGCAACATGAACTTTTTCTTCTTTTGGAATGCTGTGTTTAAAATCCTTTGGCATTTTGATTAACCTTTGAATGTTAAATTTCTTTCATCCAACTACCCAAAAAAGATAAAGAACACCATTAGTATACATAGGGCCATTATATATATCATGATAACCCATAATCACATGCTTTTCCCATCCCTTCTAATTATTTAGTTATTATTATTTTATTTCTTTAGTTTTTAGTTTAAGAACGGGGAGACTATGAGGTAATTACATAAATGGTCACCACGCTTATATCACAATTGCAGGAATGTGAACGAACTAATTTTTGTAATTATTAAATTACTATACTCTCATTATACTGACTAAAGAATTCATTTTGCCGGGATTCAACGAAGGTACTACCGAAAATCCTACATGCCAAACCTTAGAATTAAAAAAAAAAAACGGAAACCTGATTTAAAATATTATCTCACCATTAAAAAATCTTTTTAGAGTAAACAAATTGTCCCTAACCCAAAAATATTAAATACCAGACCCGTTTTAGTTAAAAGGCCCTCCCTATTTCGAGTTTCGTATTCCCCTCTTTACTCCCATCCTCCCCTCCTTCAATTCGTATTCAAAAGGTGTGGTGGATATGTTCAAGACGAAAGTAAAGGCCACGTGGGATGTGAATGTTGATTGCGAAGATATTTTGCATATGTCCTCAGCACTTAATCCATATGTCCTCAGCACTTAATCATCTAGATTTTGTACATACTTATAGAAATTTTAATTGTGTTTCTAGTAACTTAGCTAAATTTTCAGTTGGTTTGATTCAAGATGTTTCTTGGGAAAAGATATTCCCAAGTTGAGTTGTAAATGACGCGGTTTGATCTTTTGGACATATCATGTTCTTCATGAAGTAATATATAGCTACTTCCGGAGAAAAAATAGAATATCTCTAAAACCAACTACTAAAGCCACAATTTATTCTCCCATTTCCCCAATTCTTGAGAGCATAGAAAACTTTGATGGAAAATGAAACTAGATAGGTTGATTTCGAAGTCACCAAATTTATTTGTTGATTCCTTCTATGCAATTACTACAAATTTGATGATCATTTATACAATTAACTCAAGACTATTAACCCAACTTTCCTTCTTCAAATTAGTCAAAGCCAAGGGCCCAAAGAGACCCACTCCAAAGTTAGGGGATAGGCTATAATTAGTGAAGGAAAATAAACAAACTGAATTACCCATCCGCGTAACGTACAAAACTGAATTTACAATTTTTAAGAACTTTGCTCTTTCAAAGTCTACTTCTTTCTTGCATATTTTTCGAAAAAAGCATACACGGTGAACCAAAAAAGCCGACTTAGCAATCACTATCTCAACTTTGACAAAACAAGTATCACTATCTCAACTTGCATTCTACTACTAATATTTTGGAACTTACTGCGTGAACGAACCTGGATGGTTCTCATTATACTGCAATAATTACAGAATAAATAAATAAGCAAAATGATAAAAGTATGAAGTCTTTGGTAACGTTGCCTCTTGGTTAATGTATCTACAGTTCATATGGCGGAGGTGCATGTTTTTTATTTACAAAAGACATGAAACAACATTAAATTAGTTAACATAACCTGAATATTCGGTTGACTATATTCAGTGCCAGAATTCGAGGAAGAAAATATGTCATGCCCGACAATCCTTCTAAAATCCCTTTCTTTTTAAATTCAATAGAGTTATAGTAACTAGCAATTTTTGGATTATTATTGCACCGCTCTTTTGTCTCATGTACTGGAAATTTGACTTTAGGATCAAGTGGTGATTCTACAACAAATAGAAGCATCTTTGAAATCTGATTGGCCTTTCCATTGAGAGAATGAAAAGAAAATTTTGATTGCCTATTGGTTCTTCAATTATTTTACACATTTTGCTGATGATTGATGAATGCTCATAATTCGTACATTAATTCGCTAACCATAAACTAATGGTGCTAATTAATGCCACTTTGACGGAAGTTGGTCGCGCGCAGCATTCAGTTATGCCATAGCAAATACTCTATAAGTTTTTTCTTTCTTTTCTTGATGACAATTATGTTTTGTCATTATCGGTGAAAATACAGCTACGTACAGTTAAAAAAAAAAAAATATATCTTAGGTTGAGACACGGATATCTCACTCTTTTAAGGAGATTCAAGCCCGCTGTCAAATCTTTACTGGTCAAGCAGTAATTTTATTGACTTGTCTCCTTTAAGGTACAATAGTCATAACTTAAATTCAAGGCATGTATGATTTTTGTCTAAATGACTTCACAGATTTGATCATTAGACTTGACGGACAAACTACAGTGCATACATTAGCTTCCAATAGAGGAGTGCAACAACCTACAGACTGATGGTTGAACTCGAGAGGGGTTCGCTAATGCAAATCTCCTATCAGAATGGGAGAGGATAGTTATTTGATTAATATTTAAGTGAGTTCATGATTCAATTGTAGAGACACTTTTTAGTTTAAAGTTCAAGGGGATAAAATCATAAGGTTCAAACATCTTGATAACATCGAGTCAAAGCGAACAATAACTTAATCGATGAGCTTGGTTGTGACACGTTTGGATCAATTTGCGTATAACCAATATATCCTTCTTTTAATAAAGGGAAAAGGTGCAAATATGCCCCTTGTTAAAAAAGTGGTGCATATATACCCCTGGGCCCTGATGTTATACAAATGGTGCAAATATACCCTTTGCGCTGGCAGCATTTTTAAAAAAATATTACATATCTTGTTTTTTTGATTAAAAAAATGTTAAAAAATAAGTCTACCCATTTTTTAGTAGACTTTTTTTATTTACAGCCACGTGGTAATTTCTTTTTTTGGTAAGTCAGTTCTGGTTCATTTAAAAAAAAATGGCTAGACTTTTTTTTTTTTTTTTTTTTAAAGCTAAGGAGATATTTTTTTTAAAACAAACCAGACAACCTACTAGAAATAAAATTGCCTCATAGCTTTAAAAAAATAAGTAGGTAGACTTATTTTTTAAAGTCACGTGACAATTTCTTAATTAAAAAATAAGCTAAATGATTTTTTTTAAAAAAAAAAATTGTCAGTGAAAAGGGTAAAGTTGCACCATTTGTGTAACGGCAGGGGTATATTTGCACCATTTGTATAACGGCAGAAGTATATATGCACCACTTTTTTTAACGAGAGGTATATTTGCTCTAAATCACAAAGTTGAGAAGTATAGTCGCACCTTTGCCCTTTAATAAAAGAAGTAATCTCTTTGTCCTATTTTATGTAACATTGTGTGTGTGTGTCTATATATATATATATATAAAACAAATTTTAATTCACTATTATTTTTTAGTAGTTTTATCTATACAAATAATTATGATATATCATACTTTTAATAGTTTTCAAATTTGCAGCTTCCATTTCGAAAAATTAAGAAGATTGTTTTTCAATTTGACTTTATAAATATGATTGTCTCAACTCTTCCATTTTGAATCTTATAAATATGATTGTCTCAACTCTTCCATTTTGAATCTCATTATTCATTTTCTAATGGATGAAATATACTACAAATAGTTGATTGTAAATGCCAGCAGGCTGCAGGAAAACAAAACACTAGTAATACGCCTATTGATTAAAGGTCGAGGGGACCAAATCCAGGATACTCGAGTATCCATTTCGGCATTGCACGAGTCAAGAAAAAGCAACTATAATTACATGAGATGCAATCATGTAACTATATTTCATTGTTTTCTCATATGAAATTATATTTATTTGAAAACATATCTTTATACTTTCATGATGGAATAATAGATATTGAGTGAGCTTGGTGGCTAAATGTTATAGAGAGCTCATCAAATTTTTAACCATCAAAGATAAAAATATTTCATTGTCTAATTAATCACTTCATTAATTCAAGTAATTTTATATATATGTCGGGTCAAAAAGCTTGGTATTCAAATAGAAAAGAGTAGATAAACAAAGACTATTGCCACTCTTAAGTTGAACCACTCTCAATTAAGATGTGTAAATTTCTTAATTATAAAGAAAACTATGTATATTTGGGAGAAATATGAGAAGACTTTTCAAAAAAAAAAAAAACTATACAAATATTGGGTTTTGAAAATTGTTTCTTATAAAAGAGAAAGGGGGCATCCTCATGACTTTTTCTTTTTCTTCTTGTAGCTACTTGAGTCAATATTTCATTATTTACATCTGCACACTGCGAATTCAACTCTATACCTATCTAAAAGGATTAAATAAAATTATCAAAAGTCATGACCTACAAAGGAAAAAAGAGCCAATTAATTGTCATTCATTTTATAGGGATATTTTATAAATTGAAAAATAAAGAATCCAACGCACATACCATAATTAGAGTGATACCTATTAGAGTGATACCTACCCCATGTGCAGAAAAGTATGATCCTTCAATTCTTAATTTCAAACAAATGATTATCTGGTTTCTAGAAGAGGCTTCGATGAGATAACAAGTACTACAGTACTAATTATCAATCCTTTTTTTAATTTAAATATCTAATATATGATAGTTAACAGATCTTATAATGCCAGAGTGTTCGCTTGCGTCACATGGTTTGTTACATCTATGATTCCACTTACTAAACTAGCAGTTTAAATTAAGATAAAGAAACTAGCAATTGGTTTTTGAATTATTAAAGTATGAGCCAGCCTAACTTAGCATAGATTGAAATATAAGTTTTATAAAAAGTTACAAGACTGAAAATGACTGTTTCAGCCTAGAAACAGTTCAGTTTTCTATATCAAAACAAGATTATCTCGAACATTAAAAAGTTTCACGAACATTAACTTGCCAATGAGATTTTCAAAAGATAGTCCAATCACTAAAAAAATATTCTTAAGATTGTTTTCCAAAAGCTTTCTTTTCCTTACTAAAACACTTCTACTCCATTCTTTTCATTTTATGTGAACCTTATGTGACCCAAGAATTTGAGGGACATTTTTTTTTTTTTTTTTTTTTTGAATTTATGATCTTAAATATATCATGAAATTTATATACTACAAATCATATCGTTAAGAATAAAATACAAAATTTAAGATTAAGTAATTTTACATATATAAAAGTGTCATTCTGTTGGGAAATTGTGAAACAGATTGAAAAAGAGAAATATTGTTGAGATTGAAATAATCAGGGCGTTACGCGGAAGCTAATAATTGGAAATCTTGAACACGATAAATTGAACAACAAAGAAAAACATACTAAAAGAGGCATAATATGCTAATACGATTTAATCAATTGGTCTACACATGAAAAGCTAATATAAAATAATAAAGCTCTTGAGAGAAAAATATCCCCATAAACAAAACTTTTTAAACGATCAAATTGTGAATCTTTATTATGTTTTTTGTTTGAAGAGAATATCCTCATAAGTGCAAAACTTCTCCTCCAAAAAAGGAATAAATATGGTAGAGTCATTTTCTAACAAATATCACATAAATATACATAAAGATTAATAATTAAATCCAGACACCTAACAAATGGAAAGTGGAATTTACAGAAACAAAGCATAATTTAGGGACGAGACTGGTCCCCTACTCGATATGCTTGAATAATACTTTATTTTTGGACCAATAGAAAAAAAGCAAAAGAAAAGTTCCTCTCCTTAACGGAAGGGCATAAACGGAAATGTGCAAAAAAAAAAAAAAAAAAAGGAAAAGTCAGCCCTGGACCTTTGGTTGCCAACGGTGTATACCTAAAGCCGTACTACTATGTTAGGCGCTAGGATTTTTTTTTAAGAAAAAATAGATATTCAAATAATTATTAAAAGAAAATACTCTGTTGTTGAATTTTCATGACATTATACTATTTAGAAGTCAAATACTTTTTTATCACAACCTTTTTTGTTTATATATTTTTAATTATAATTTTGATCCATAGTAATACTTCTTATTTAATTTTTAATTATGTAAGTTTTATTTATAAAAAATTAAGAAATAAAAGTCTGAATCAAATAAAAAGTGAAATGCTTGATCCTCAGAATCAAATAAAAAGTGGAATGCTTGATCCTCATATGAATTCTTTTATTCTCTTCGACATGAGGAGAGTAGCTTACATTATTTAGTTTAGATTTAAATAATAATTCAAATAACTATGTTACCATGGACTTTGATTGAACAATTTATAGTTACTCTTTGTAAGATTAAATATAAGATGTATTATAAAGAAGCCTCATCACTATTTTGTTTCAAGATGGAATAGTTTATTATAAAAGTTAAGTGATCGATGTTCAAATTCACATTATAAAAACAAAATAACACTGGTAAAATAGTAATACTTATAACAATTTAGGTAACATATTATGTTCTTTTTATGGAAAAACAAAAGCTTTCTAACTCTCGTCGCACTTAATTTGTTTATATATATTGGACATCCTAAAAATCGTTTATTATTATTATTGTGATTTTTACTACACTTTCATTACATCAATTAGTGAAATATTAATTAAGTGAAATATTTTACTAAAAAATAACTGGTAGTTGAGACGTCTACCCTCACAAAGTCATAATTAAGGCTATTAGTTAAGCATTTTCCGAAGATGTATATGTTAAGAAAAATTTAAAAGAATAATAATAATAGTATGAACTAGAGGAATAGTAGGATTTATTAAAAAAACACCACCAAATGATGTGGTGCAACAGATGGAAATTTCTCCTTAGCCCAGAGGTTTTGGGTTGGAGGCGCGTATAAAAAATCGCTTGGTAGGGCTATTTCACGAATGGGGCCTTACGCGGCGCGAATTCGGATATAATCGGGTTCTAATGCGAATACCGGATACAAATCCTATATAATCGGGTTCTAATGCAGATCTACGGACACTGAGTGGGAAATAAAAAAAATTAAAAAACAGCAATCCCGTTCCGTTACCGACTAACAAACAGCAACGTAATTTAATTGGGCGAGAAGAGTGAAAACATCTGACAAGAAAGCAGGCGCCAAAAGGCATAGTGTGGCGGAACTCACATCTCCCCACCACCACCACCGACGCGGCCATCTTACGCTACTTCTTATGCCCCCGCGGCCATCTTACGCTACTTCTTATGCCCCCCCGCTTTTTAATGACAATTCCAATGCCCGACACTCTATATATAGAGAAACATAATTAAATATCCTAGTGAGAGAAATAGTCCCTCGTAAACGGAAAGTAACGTAATCGACGCTTTCACGAGATTCGTACTTTGATACAAATATAAATATATTTATATATAGATATAGAGAGAGAGTGACCAGAAAGCAAAGTTAGCTTTAGCTACCTAGCATATATACACGTACACTGTATACAAGCTTAGAAAGAGAGAGAGAGAGAGAGAGAATTCAATTGATCATCTACATTCCGTGTGTGTTAAGGTATGGTATACACATGAGAAACAGCTGAATTTGTTAATCATCTAAAAAACGTTGCAATGCTTCAGTTTTATTCGTTTCGATCTTCTTCTTTTCATTGCTTTTAATATCCAAATCCTTAATGGAGTTTTTCTCTGATCTGAAATTTACGCGTTAAGGTTACGTTTTCGGCGTTGATTTTTATGTTTTTTTTTTTTTTTTTAAATGTTTAACTCGTGCAGATTTCACGATATATTCAAAAATTGATGAACTGGATTGCTTTACGCAAAATCACGGTTTAATTCCGATTTAAGAAGCATAATAATGCCAGGTATTTACGTGTCAAATTTGGATTCATCTGCACATATTTCTATTTACGAGAATTTGAATCGATTCCTTTGCTTCTTTATAGAAATTGTTGGAATTCACGATCACGAAAGAACAAAACGATATTATTTTGAGGCATCTGAGGATGAGAAGAGAAGAACTCGAATTAGATCTTTGAAAAAAAAGGCAATGAATGCTTCAACAAAGCTAACACATTCGCTCAAAAGGCGTACTAGTAAACGAGTTGCTCATTGTCGATTTGCTTCCATTTCAACTGAAGATTTTCGAGATGAGAAGGAAGAGGAAGCAGTGAATTCATTTCGCCAAGCGTTGATGGAAAAGGATCTCATTCCTGCTCGTCATGATGATTATCATACTATGTTGAGGTAACTTAACTTGCAGTTCAGCTGAAAAAACTAAGCGTGCTTAATGCTATCTGTTTCATAAAAGAAAAATTAAGAGTTAATGGTCGAAAACACACCTGAACTACCAGTTTTTTCGCGAGTTTCACATCCCAACTATTCGTTGTTCCCTTTTCCTACCTGAACTGTCACCCATCTATGTATAAAACATACCTAGTTGAGAAGATGGTGAGAGTTCGGGTTGGAAAAGGGAACAACTGATAGCTAGCCTAGTCGACTCTCCGAGGTGTGTTTTAATACCGTTCAGGTAGGAAAAGGGATAGATGGTGATAGTAGAGGTACGAAAAGGGAACAACTCATAGTTGGCCAGGCAGCTTCAAGGTGTGTTTTATCATAGATGGTGATGGTTCAAATAGGAAGGGATAGATGGCGATAGTACAGGTACGAAAAGGGAATAACTCATAGTTGGCCTTATAGATTCGAGGTTTGTTTTAATCATAGATGGTGATGGTTCAGGTAGAAAAAGGAAACAATTGATAACTGGGGTGTGAAACTCGCGAAATAGCGATAGTTCAGCTGTATTTTTGATCGTTAACTCAAAAATTAAATATCAATATAAAAAACTCTCTGTCAAACAAAAGAAAAAGTAAACATCAAGACACAAATTTTCTCTTGGAGGTGTTGTCTGCAAGCAAAGTCTCAAATTTGATTGCAATGCAAGGGTCATGCCTTCCATAAAGCTCCGGGAATGAATCCAGTTGGGGCAATAGTCACTAGCGTTATTTTACTGTAGCCTTCATAGTAGGTGTAGTTTTGTAACTCGAATTGTTGATATTAATCTGCAGTACACATGTTTGAGGGGGGTTGTAAATATATTGCTAAGGAAGATTTGAAATGCAGCTGCACAGGAAGCTTGGGAGGATGCAATGGAACATTCCTTCCTTCTGTAACTAAATTCATGTTCTTTGAGCCTCCAATAACCTGGGTGAATTTGATGATCTTGGGGATTAATTTGGATGTCATCTAACTGAAATTGAATGTAGAATTTTAGGGGAAAAAAAGACCTTAATTAGTTTTGGTGGATCCCGACGTGAAGGGTCATTTCTCTTGAGAAAGTAAGACAATAAAGAGCTTACTAACAAATGTCTCTTTTTTTCTTTTGAGTGGTGATAGAAATTTGAAGTAGAAGAATCATCCGACTCTACTGCCATTAAGGTAACGAGAACAAGAGAAAAGAGCACCGGAGTTTTTTATTTTATTATTATAGAAGCATGACCTCTCTTTCCTAAGAATATCAGGTACAGATGGTTGGTGGAAGGGTCTTGAATTTGGGTACAGAAACCTGTTAATGAGTTTTACCTCCATTTATAAGATTGTTTCCAGGAATGAGCATACTACTTCGGGTATCACACCTAAGGTCTGGGGCACATGTTTTTATCAATTTAAGGAACACATATGCTTGACCTTCATTGTTTTCTTGTCTAGATCAGTATATCTTGTCTATCCGTACAAGCAGAATTCGTCTGTTGATTAACCAAATCCTAGTAGCTTATATGTAACTTTAAAACATCTCCCTGCAAAGATTTCACATAACTTTCCTGATTATAATTCATGTAGCTAGTGAATAATTTGGAGACCTAGCCTTTTTGAGGATTAAAAGTAGACTTCTTTGAGATATTTAGACTAAAAGACTTTGGCTAGGGGTCTCTTTTCTAAGTTCAAGCATAAGGCAATAATTATGGAAAACAATGGTTAATTTATTTTCAGAACTCTTGCATCCATCTCAACAAAGACTAAAGAGTTTGGCAAGCTTGATAACTAAGCTTAGTTTTTCATGTCTACATCTTTTTATTTTTGGTGAAATCCTACCAATTACCAGTAGGAGGTTTCTTTATGGTGACCGTTGCTTTGAGACCATAGTTTTTGGTACAGACCTATTCGTCGTGTAGCACTATGAAACTTAAATTCAGAAGCTTATACAACAGCGAAAAAGACATAGATCTCATTTTTTTCTCATGGCAGCATATTTTCTTTGGTGACAGACAGGATAACGAACATAGCTCCAGATTTTCTTTCCTCTGGAAGCACCTCTACATAATTATTTCTCCTCTGGTTCACCAAATCTTATTTCTCTAACAATTCTTCTTTGCACGTGGTTGTTGCTTAATTTCTTCTCTACTCTTTCTTCATAACAGTTTGAACAATAGATGTTTTTTAGTAAGAGAATCGTTCTTTTTTTCATGCATGATTAGGCAATGTGATTCAATTTCCCTAGTCAAACTGCTTCTTTTTTCATGTTGAGAGCATCTTCCCATTTCAGGTTCCTAAAAGCAAGGAAATTTGACCTTGATAAGGCCATGCTAATGTGGTCTGAAATGCTCAACTGGAGGAAAGAACAAGGAGTAGACACTATTATACAGGTAGAGTTCTGTTGCACACAATTTGCGTGCATTTTGCTGTATTTTGCTTTTGCTAGAAAATGGTAAGTTTTGTTGCTCATCAGAACACTCAAATGATGATGGTTGGTATAATCGCTATCAAAGCTCCCTGCTAAAACATTGTCTGGATATCTTTTATAGCTTAGTTTTTCAAAATGATTAAAGTAACTGTTTGACATCCTAAGAACAATGGCAACTTCTCGAAGGAGCTGATGTACCAAAGTGCTCCAATTTTTAACGCTGCTTTGTATGTAATAGTTGGAAACTATCAAATCTCTATGCAGCGTAGGATTTTTATTTGATGACCCTTTTCATTGTTTTAAGTGTATTTATTCCTTCCCCGCCTTTTATTCAAAGTGGCTGAGGAGATTGTCTGGAGCTATGACATTGTTATGACTTGATTTCGCCAATTGATGTTAAACTGGAATTTTTTCTTGACCTTAAGGCCTCAGAGCCAAATGCTATTTATTTATGTTCTTCACAGAAAAAAAGATAATTCCATCATTCATGCTAATTATTGTAAAGTTTGTCGAACGACAGTGGGGCTGTCCCTCTTCTACCCTTCTATATCTTAGTATGTCTTGAATAAATTACAGCAATCTTTGTTTAGAAACCTAAGGACTGAAGTCTTAAACAGTATCAGATAAGTACGTCTATGCTCTCTCTTGCTGCGTCTTTTTTTAGTGTTCCCTGCCGTACCAAATTTTGAATACGTATATGACCAACAGTTTTTGACAATTTTGAATTTTGGCACATGTTCTTATGTTTTAGGTGTCTAATTTCTGATGTAAACTCTGGAAATGTTTAGGATTTTGCCTATGAGGAATATGAGGAAGTTCAGCGTTATTACCCTCATGGTTACCATGGTATAGACAAAGGGGGACGGCCCATCTATATTGAAAGACTTGGCAAGATTGAACCTACTAAACTTATGAATGTTACCACAATAGAAAGGTTCTTAAAGTATCACATCCAAGGGTTTGAAAGGACTTTTGCTGAAAAATTTCCGGCATGTTCGATCGCAGCTAGGAGGCATATAGATTCATCTACTACAATCTTGGATGTACAAGGACTGGTCGGTATTGAATTACTTGATATTCAACCTAAACTTCATTAGTTTCCATATTTGATATGCAACATCTTTTCTGTGATAATGTAGAATTGGAGGAGTTTTGGGAAGCTTGCCCATGATTTGGTCATGCGTATGCAAAAGATAGATGGCGACAACTACCCAGAGGTGCCTTA
Source organism: Lycium ferocissimum (assembly GCF_029784015.1). Classification (NCBI taxonomy): domain Eukaryota; kingdom Viridiplantae; phylum Streptophyta; class Magnoliopsida; order Solanales; family Solanaceae; genus Lycium; species Lycium ferocissimum. The sequence goes on along the minus strand of NC_081342.1, from coordinate 15,173,560 downwards.
GTTTCAGTTTGGAAGAGTAAATGAATAAATTTTGTTTCCCTTTCAATCATTTGATCCTTTGCTAATAACCTCTTTATTCTGCAGACATTGCACCAGATGTTTATTGTCAATGCTGGAAATGGGTTCAGATTTCTGTGGAATACTGTAAAAGGATTTCTTGATCCAAGGACAACAGCAAAAATACATGTAAAGAAACTTCCGTTATCTGCCTGGTTGTCTTTAAGGGTCATGTCAAACTCACGTTGCCTCTGTTAAATTAACAGGTATTGGGAAACAAATTCCAGAGCAACTTAGCAGAAGTCATAGACCCCAGGTATATGAATGGTTGCTAAAATGTCATTTTTTATATTGCAGAAGTATGATTATTGAGTAAATTGTGTTCATTCCTTCATTATGTACATTGGCTTTTGATCAGCCAATTGCCAGATTTTCTTGGAGGAACCTGCTCCTGCCCAAATCCAGGTGGGTGTCTTAGGTCTGACAAAGGACCCTGGAATGATCCAGAGCTGATGAAGGTGTGGTCTTTGTCTGTAAAAATCACATAAAGGATTCTGTATAATAATCCGTTGTCAGTCATTTCTCACCTTTTCATGCCAAAAACTCTTGCAGCTGGTCCATGCATTACATGGGGAATCACTTTATCCCTGGAGAATTACTAGCTTCTCCGACAGTGATATCGAAATCAAACCAGTTTCTCCCCAGGTATTATAGCGGCTTAGCTGCACTGTGTTCTGCCTTTCCAGTTATCTTAGAGATGCATCGTGTTTGAGACCGTTATTCTCTGCTCAGTTACTAGACAACGAGATTGGTTCTGCAGAACCTGAAGTGGATGTGGGGATCTCTGCTTACAGTATCATCCAATCAAAACAACTTTCTGACAAAGTGAGTAACAAGATTCTGTTTGCCCCTTTTATGTTTACCAGCACCTGATCTATGCCAAGTTGAGAACGCATCTATCTATGTTTGAGTTACCTCAATTTCCTAAGCCATTTCGTCATCATTTGCTACATACGTTGGCTATTTGACCAGCAAGTTAGCTAGGGTGTGATCTTAACTTTCCTGTGTTATAGAAGGGAATGCAGTGAGAAAACAGTTCCCCTGCAAAGAAAGATATGACAGATGCATCATACTTGTGAATTTGTAAATATGATTTTGTTTTTGCCACAGCAGGAGTATCCCTTTGGATTATCCTTCCTCTACCCCCAATAAAAATGAACTAGTTTCTCTTTTGGTTTCCCAAAAGGCCAAAAGTTGACCTTTTCCCTCAAAAGGAAATTTCTCCCTCCAAGAATTCACTTCAATATAAAATAATAGTGTAGCTTCTTATTTTGCTTACTGATCATTTATAGAAAAAAAAGAAACTGTAGATGTGACATCTTACAAAATAACCATACATTAAACTGGTGACATCACCTATTGCACATCCCCCGCTATTCTAATTTTGCCTTTGAACCAAACCCCTTTCCATATTATAAATTTATTATTTTAATATTTTTCTACCATATTAAACATAATAATCTATTCAAGCACTTTACTTTAACATCTACCTCTCAAAAAAATATTCTACTTTAACTACTACAAAGTGAAAGTAGTCACTATTTAATGGGATAGAGGGAGTATTTTTCTTTCGTTTTTTTACTGTACTCTATGCTGACCTTATTTGATAGCAATCATATGTGCTGGAGGATGGCTATAATCATATCTGCAGAATCTGGTTCTCCATGGATTGTTTATCAATTGTGATCTACAACAAAATACAGAAACTTGTTTAAATATTTCCACCTCAAATTTGATATGCTCTCTGTTGTTTTTCTCCAATATAATAATATTTATATATTCATATCTCCTGAGTTTAAAAAAATATATATTCATGTCTCCTACTTGATTGCTTTAGATAAAAAAACATATATTCATGTCTCCGGCTTGATTGCTTTAGGTACCAGCTAGGAGATCTGTTTCATTTGGCAGCTTAGTTCAAGAAGATTATAGGCCTACGCTTGCAGCTGACGATTTAAATTCTCCAAGTAAGAATTTTAATTTCTATGGTCAATCAGTGGGCTTCATTTTATATTAGCCGACTGATCTTTCTTTTACCAGATTACATTTTTCTATTATTGCATGGTATCGGTAATGTCTCACATTTTGCTTTGGACATACTGCCTTGTTTCTGTAACATATGCCCCAGCCACCATATTCTATCTAGATTCTGGTTCATCCCTGTGAACTGATTGAGTGTGCTGTGAAATTCAACAAATCTGTCTACATCCACTGTTGGCCTTCTGTTGTTGGTTTAAGGTGTAAATATCTGGGAATAATAGCTTGAGAATACCTTGCCCCAACCAATTGTCTTCCCAAAAGGATGTATTCTGCCCATTTCCAACTCTGCAGTTGATTTTATTGGTGAAAATTGGCCATAGAGCTCTGGTAGCCTTCCAAACACGAACACTTAAGCAGTGTTCTTTCCCCAGCCTTCTGAAAATCTTCCTTTCTCGTGCATCGTTTTGTTTTCACTTTCAAGAGGAAATGGAGCTTGTCTATACTGATTTGTTTGTTCACCATTTTTTATGTGAGAAAATTTCTGCAGAATTTTGCTTTGTTGTAGAAAGAAGCATCACTATGGGCACATCCATCTAATCATTTTTATTCTCTTTGCAACAGATAGAACTACTGTATCAGTACAAAGAAGATTGCCTGAGAAATCTATCATTGGCTTGATGATTGATATGATGGTCAAATCACTTGCATGGATATGCTTCTTGTTTCATGGGGTGGGTAGGTTCTTTGTGAAGAACAATGATGCCAACAGATTGGGAGATGGGCAGATATCAGTGAGTGCAAGGTCTGCCGAGCAAAATGTTTCTTCCCCAAAAAAGGAGGATCTCCTCCATCCATGCTGTCAGAGGTTGCAACATTTAGAGGAGGTGGTGGCTGATTTGTTGAAGAAACCTACCACAATTCCTCCAGAAAAAGAGCATATGCTGCATGATTCAATGGACCGCATAAAGTTCATAGAGTATGACTTGCAGAGGACGAAGAAAGTAATGGTTCATGCACTGTTCCCAGATAAAGTTCATTTTGTCGAGTTGCAGAGTTATTTAGTTATCATTGACAAATGGAATAAATCTTCTTGTTTTAGGCACTTCTTGCAACAGCATCGCAACAAGTAGAGCTTGCTGAATCCATGGAATCCTTGAAGGAGAACAGATTAAAAGTAAGCTTTTCTTTCATAAACCTTATTGAAACCTCTGCTCACATGTTATAAAATGCAGATTACTGACAATCATTTCAAACAGGTGACAAACTCATGTTGGCTGAGAGGCAGGCCTTCACGATACAAAACCTAATGGCAGCATTGATGCTTAGGTTGAGCTTTAGATTTGTCAACAATATGGATTCAACTCTTGTACATACTCGAGACGAAGTTTTGCAGGTAAAAAGACCGTGCCGGAAATATACACAATGGGTAATTTTACGTGCATCAGTTTCCACATTCAGTGTCTTAATATACCTTACCACGTCCCTCCCTCTGAAGTGTCATCTCTTTCCTGTTTCTTTCAGGCTGTTGAGTAAGCTTGCTAGAGTGTTGCACTCCGCCTCATTTTTCTTTAGAGGCGGGAGTGTGATGTTATAGTTGGATTACATTCATATTTGTACATAATGTGAGCAATTCTGGACATTACTTACATAATTGCTGTACAGAACAACGACGAATTGAATGCATAGCTAACACATTTGTTGTCTGAGATCCTCAAATTAATTGTGAAGTATTGCTTAGCAACGTCCACTTGAACCAATTGTTAAACAATATTTTGAAAATAATGATTTGGTACTTTCGGTTTTGAAGTGACCAAGTATAGAAACAACCCACGTGAATTTAGAGGGAGTCCCAACAATCCATTCTCAAAGATGACAAACTTCGGTACTACAGTTAAATACGTGGATTTTGTGTACGGTGTGAAGCTCCGATGGAATGCCCAAAGCATATTAGAACTCCGTAATATATTTGGGGCTTGAGGCTTCTGCCGAAATACCGTGAATCGGGGTGTCCAATGGCTGGATTGAGCTGAATTTGAACGGGTTAAAATGATGGAATTAATAAATGAACTAGTTAAACTAAACAATGAGTCATAGCCTAGCATGTCCAAGTCCAACTCTTATCAAGTTTTAGTTTCTCTGTTTGACCTTATTATAAGATCATATTGTAACATATCAAAAAAGTTTTTTTTTTTTTTTTTAACGAAGTTTTTCATGGGTTAATCTTAGCCACATATTTTAGCTCAAACTAACCAACTTTTAGATCGGCTGAATTGGACAGGACAAAATGAGTGGACTTCATAAATGAGCGAATTGAAAAAAAGTGATTTTCATAGGCTAATTTTGCTACCACTAATTGTGAGTTCGTGACAAACCTTCATGGACAGCCAGTTCTTTTTCTTTTCACAAAATGTTACTTCATATGTTCCCTTTTATATGACTGTTGCTATTTGAGAAGTCGGGATTATTTTTTACAACTTATCATATACTCCTTTAACATTTTTAATTATAAAAGTTGTATCCTCCCTAATTATGTAAAGTTTGTTTGAGAAATGGAAAATGTCCAAAGCTCATAAAGTATTTGAAATTGAGTAGATATGCTTTTCGTTAATAGTTTAGCTCACAGATGCTTTTAATTTAACTGAAGCCCCCAATTAACCTAGTTAGCTTAATAAGCAAAAAATGGCCAAATATCCTCTTAAAGTATGCAAAATTGACCAGATATACCCTTATGCAAAATTGACTAGATATAGCCTTCGTTAATAACACCCATGAATAATAATCAAATTCGATTTTCTCAAATTTAACCAGGTGACACATTAGTTGTTTGACTGACAGCCCCCTTTCAACCCCACTGATTTTTTATAACAGTGTTTCTCCACTGATAAAATCGACTCTTCATGATTGGTATTGCGAAATATTATCCATTTAGACACTATAATTAAAAAAAATAATGCGAGCTCTGCTGCTTTTTTTTAAACAAATAATAACATGATAAAAGTTGTCTTGTCCTTAATTTAGAACACAAGTGTAGTGTAGAGAACACATGAACCGATTGTAAAAGATTCTGGAAACTGAAGAACAAAAAAATGTATACAAATTATAATTTTCATCATAGAAGATGTTTGCGTTTGTTACATCTATATATTATTTACATCATTTTTGTAAAAAATGATACTATTAACTTAAGCTAAAGTATTTACATTCAAAATTATAATTTGGAGCTTGGCTTTGGTTGTTGCATAAACACGAGTAGAAAGAAAATGTTAAATTTGTACATCTTAACATAATTGGCTCTTTTCGCTTACCAATAAGCTAATTAAGTTCATAGGGGACTCCGGTTACATTAATAATATGTTTGGACCTACTATTAAACGGAAGGACATATGTGAGCTAAACTATTAATGAAGGGCGTATCTTCTCAATTTCGAGTACTTTAAGGGCATATTTGGCTATTTTCTGTTTGAAAAATTAAGATATTGATGTCCAAATTGAAGATCGAAAATTAGGACTGATATTCATACTCTGAACCTTTTATCTATATCTATGTTAATTAATATTATTATAAAAGTAGCAACCTCTTTTTGAAATGACTTTAGGAAGTGTCTAACCTTTCTTCTTCGATGCATCCTTTCGGTGACCCATGGTCTGAAAACGAACTTATTGTCTCTTTATCTCCTGCCTTGGAACTTTTAAATTAAGTATGAATTACCTAAATACCCTTCTTAAAAACCTAACTATCCTACTTATAAATAATACAATAAAAGCTACGCTTCGACAGAGAGATAGACAGACTAGACTTCCACTGGTTACTTGGAGTGAGTTTGTGTCATTGTTTATGGACAAATTCGTTTCTCAGAGTCAGTGTGATGATATGAGATGTCAATTTGAGTACTTGAATCAAGGTGATATGTCTGTTATGAGTATGAAGCAAAATTCACCAACTTGGCACAATATGCCCCTACTTGATTCCTACTGAGAACAATGTTAAGAGGTTTATGGATAATTTGCATTGCAGGATCCGATTATGGTAGCGAGCGAGGTACTAATGGCACCTATACTGATATAGTGAATTCTATTATTTGCGTTGAGGCTAAAGGCAGGAGGATGACGAGAAAGAGAAAGAGGGCATGCCATTCTGGGACTTTTAATGGAGCTCCATCAAGGGACAAGAGTTCATCACACGATCAACGATCCTCTAAATCTGCTCAGTCAGCAGCACTGTCCTCTTTTAATGCACCACCAGCTCGTCAAGAACATCGAAAACAGTAGAGCTGTGGTGATTCATCTCAATCAGGACCACCTACTCGTGGTTCATGTGGTATGAGGTATTATGGTCAGTGCAAAAAGATAGGTGGTAAGGAGTGTTTCCTTTAAGTTGGGGCATTATGCTAGGGCAATGTCCACAAGGCACTATTTTTTATCAAATCATAGTCAGACCACAGGGTTTTTTAGCTACAGTTCAGGCACCAACTCAACCAACTAGAACTACTACTCAGACCACTCAGGGAGATTAGACGAAGAACTCACCGTGCAAGGGACCTCCCTGAGTGTTTGCTTTGGCTAGGAAGGATGCAGGTGTATAAAGTGCAGTGATGACAAATATACTTAATGTGTTCTGATGATACCTTCACACTTATATATCGAGGTCTACTTATTCCGATGTGTCTCCAAACTTTGCATCATACTTGATCTAGATCTTGCTTGCTTAGTTAATCTGTTTGTGGTTTGAATTCCTGTGAGGGAGTCCATTATAATTGATCGGGTCATCGTAGTTATTTGGTTATCATTCAGGATAAGCCTGTTAACCGGTTTGACCTGAACCGGAGCGGTAATCGGTTATAAAACCAGCCGGTTTCCGATCTAGTTTTAAACTGGAAATCGGAACCGGACCGGTCCAAAACGTTAGAAAACCTTTTTTTTTTGTATATATATATATATATATATATATATATATATATATATTAGTTTATTGTCGGTATATTTACATATGTTATATAAGTTTAAAGTAAAGTTTATATATTTACTGAATAACAGCATATATGTATATATATATATATATTAAGTTATACGGCAAAGGGTCATATATACCCCTATACTATGCTAAAATAGTTGTGCGTATCCTCCGTTTGCTTTTTCGATGATATGTACCCTCGCCGTTAGCGTTTTGGTCATATATACCCCCGCGTCTAACAATTCCGTTTAACAGGGACACGCGGCGCGATCTCACGGCTCCAACCATTTTTTTTTATTTAATCTAATTTATCATAAAAAAAAAAAAACACAAAACAAAATAAAAAATTGAAAATTAGAAAGTCTAATCTCCGGTGAAGCTCCACCACCGGCATCCGACGACCTTTAACGGTATATTCATGGATCTAAAATTAAACTCACTTTGAAATCTGCCCATAAGGTTCATGAACTCTACAATTAGATTCTTGCATACGAAAATGGTGGCCGAAAAAAAAATTCAAAATGGTGAAAAAATTGTTGGAATAAATTGTGTATTGATAATTGAATCTAAAAATTGTAATTAAAGCTTGTCTTGAAAAGCTGGAACATAAAGTAAAAACCAAAAACTAAATGGACAACCATTAATGAAACTTGAAGCTTCAAGTTCAAGTTTTGGGTTTCTTCAAATGAGCTTTGTTTCTAGTGAATGTTATTGAAAAAGATCAGTTAAATCTTGAAGAATTGATATCTGAAATTTGGGATAATTTGGTGAAGAATTCGGTGGGTTTTTTGGTGAATTTCAATTGCAAATTAGTTGGAGAAGAAGAAGAAATCCCACATTTTGAATTTCAGAAATAGCCACATTTTTATGAAATAGCCCTTTTCTAGTTTAAAATAATTTTTAATGATAAATTAGATTAAATAAAAAAGAAAATGGTTGGAGCCGTTGAGATCGTGCCACGTGTCCCTGTTAAACGGGGTCGTTAAACGCGGGGGTATATATGACCAAAACGCTAACGGCAGGGGTACATATAATCGAAAAAGCAAACGGAGGGAGGATATGCACAACTATTTTGGGATAGTACAGGGGTATATATGACCCTTTGCCGTAAGTTATACTATATATACCTAAAATATACTAAGAATATACTTATATGTATCAATATACTTAGGTTATAAGTTATATATATATATGTTTAAGTTATATGTATACTATATATAGTTATAAGTTATATATATATGTTTAAGTTATATCTATACTATATATACTTATATATGTTTAAGTTATATGTATTATAACTTAAGTTATTTATAGCTTAAGTTTTTTCTAAGTTTATAAATTCCTATTTTATAAATTAAGTATATTTTAGTTATTTTCAAGTATATAACTTTTTAGTTTTTAATTTAAGTGGATGTATATTATAAGTATATTCTTAGTGTATTTTAGGTATATTCCTAACTTAATATAAGTAATAATATGAACACAAGTAAATAGAAGAAAGCTCAATGAGGCATATATTTATTCATTCATGGATAACATTTATTTGCAAGTTGTAGTTTTTTTAACTTGTAAATAATACATGAGTTGCAAAGAAATAGTAGAATAATAAAATCAAAAAGTGTCAATCATTTGGTTAATATCTGCCATATCATATTCGGTCATGGAGATATCTTCAAAGTCTTCCATTTGGTCCACTCCACTTGCTACCAAATCTTCAATCTCTTCCTCTTCGCCTTCCACCGCTTCTAAGTTTTGGTTACGTCGCTCCGATCTAATCCAATCGCGAATGCACACTAGTACTTGCAAGCTAAATCCGGATAATGAGTATCTATGGTCTCCAATTTGTTGTCTTCTTTGGCTAAATGCACTTTTCGAAGCCACGGTTGATATTTGAACCGTAAGGATATCTCGAGCCATTCTTGAAAGTATCGGATGACTTGCCTTATATCTCTTCCACCATGCTAAGACGTCTAAATCATCTAGTTCCTTGATATCCACATTTTGCTGCATCAAATAAAGGTGATATTCATCAAAGTTTGCATTATAAGAAGGAGTTTGATGTGAATGTAAAACTTTTAAATGCGACAAACCCGACAAGCCCTTTTTGCTACTTTGAGAAGTAGTAGGGCGTGGAGCAACGAGTGTAGCATTTTCTTCCAAATTAGAATAATGACTAAAAACTTTTCTAAACTCGACATCAATCGCGAGCTCGGCGTCAGCTAAAGTTGGTTCAACTTCCTCTTCAACTTCTAAAAACGTATAAATTTGACTAACCAATGCTCTAGTATAAGATATTTTTAAACAAGGATTTAAAAGAGAACCCAATATAAATAAAGTTTGGATGGGAAAAAAATACTTCTTAAATTTTGTTGTCATATTAAAAATAGCCGCTTGATAACCGGATTTATTTTGATACTCTTGTAAAACTCTAGCTATTTCTGCTAAGTAGGCTAAAATTTCGATTACCATGGGGATAGAATTGTCTAGAAAAAGCAAGAGTTGCATTATAAATTTTTTGTAAGAGTTCAACACATTCCTTAACATCTTCCCAATCGGTAATATTTAACCAATCATCACTATTAGTATTAAAATGGTTGTGAACTTGTTGTATGGGAATCCTATACTCATATGCTTGTTGTAGCATAATGTAAGTGTAGTTCCACCTAGTCTCAATTTCTACTTGAATTTTCCTAGGTCTAAGGTTATTTTCCACACAAGCATTCTTAAAATCTCTAAGTCTTCCCCTATTAGCATTACAAAAAAGAAACGCAACCGCATCTCTAACTTTTTGAATAGAATCGTCAAAACACTCAAGACCATCTTTAACAATTAAATTTAAAATGTGACAACTACATCTTCACATGAAAAATATTTTTTAGCGGAGGGTTTAATTCTCTTTTTAAAAGACCAATCGCCTTTGTATTATTAGAAGCATTACCTAAAGCAATACAAAGTATTTTTCTATAAATGTTAAAAAATCTCATAATAGTAAACATTGAATCCGCTAAAAAATTTCCATCGTGACGACCTTTCCCTTCATCATATAAAAAAGCTATAATTCTTTTTTGCATCACCCAATTATCATTAACCCAATGACATGTAATAGCAAAAAATCTAACTTGTTAAGACTAAGACCCAAATCGGCGTGGTAAGAGAAACACTACAATTTAAAGAACTACATACATGGCGCAAATAAAATCTATATTTTTTTATACAAATCTATAACATCCGCTCTACAAGTACTTCTAGGAATACCCTCAAATAACGGATTATAACAACATTGAATATAAGTAATAAACCCCAAACCCGAAGGAAAGGAAAATGGTAGAGCATCAAAAGCAACCATTTTAACTATTTTTACACGCTCTTTTTTCTTGTCATACTTAAAAAAATTTACTGGTTCGTGGGTCTATTGTCATTTGAATACCCCCCAAATTTGAACCCGTTTGCTCTCCCCAAACATCCTTATGTTTACCTTTCATATGATTCGTTAGTGTACCCGTTCCACCATCCTTACTAAGTTTGTTGCTTAAAAATAAATTCTTGTCTACATATATTGCATGTAGCTGTTTGTCTTTCCTTATTCTTAGTCATAAATTTTCAAATTTTAGCGGTTGGCTTACGAGTTCTTGGCGGTTTGTCTTATATATGTGATTGTGCAGGACCTGTATCTCGTATGGGATTTTCGGGGGCTTGTGTTTCATCATCATCATCATCAATTTTATTAAAAGTGCCGGTATAATGTTGTTGTATTGCCTCATGATCTAAAAGTGGATTATTTCCACCAACATCAATACCTAAATTAGGTGTTTCGTTCACAAATGTTTCCTTATTAAACCCACCCTAACAATACCACTACTACCGGCACCACGTCTAAATCTCTTTGTCATTATTGAATGGAATTAATTTAAATCACACTCAAATAAATCACAAGAAAATAAATGGCAACAAATTAAATTGCGTAAATTAAATAGCGAAAAGTAATGATAGAGTTGGAACGAAGATACCAAATTGCCGGACTAATTTCCAACAAAGTAAAGGCGGCTAGAATTGCAAATCGACCAAAGCTACTTCGGATTGTTGCAACCAACTCCACCAACAATATTATAATTGTAAAATTAATAATTGAAACTAGAATAAAACTTTATAATATTTAATTGAGAGAAATTTAAAGTGGCTAATTGTTGCAAAGTAGCTATAACTGAGAGAAATTGAGTGAATTGGTGTGGATTAAAATTGAAAATGAAGAGGGATTTATATAGGGGTAAGGGATGGGTTAAAGTGTTAAAAAAAAAGTTTGGGGGAGGGGGGGGGGGGGGGGGGTTGGGGGACCAAAAGGGGCGTTTGGAGCGGGTTTGGCAACGGCCATTTTTGCAAAATGGACCGATTTGCCCAACGATCGGCCCACACAAGTTAACCGCTACATTTAAAAAAAAAAGAATTATTTTGACCGGTTTAACCAGTTCCAGTCCCAAAAAATCAAAACTGAACCGGTAGGTTTTAAACGGTTAACCGTAACCGGTAAACCGGTTCCACCGATTCCGATTCCGGTTCCGGTTTTACCGCTTCGGTTACTGGTTGCCAGGCTTAATTCAGGATACAAATGCTTCGATTGACCTTATGTTATTAGATATGGTGGACTCTGACGATTTGACATCATAGTATGAATTGATTGGCATCTTTTCATGCGACAGTCAATTGCCACATCAAGACCACGACGGTTGGTATTCGTGGAGAGCCTAGTGCTACTTGGAGAACAAATTGCGTTCTTTTTTTTTAATTCACTCTTCCCTGCTCTTGGTCTGAAAATAAAGAAGGGTCTTTCAAATTTAAACTCGATTTTGGTTCGTTACCAAACTCATTGATTAAAGTTAAGAATTAGTCAATTTCTGTTGATAATGGTTTTTTTATCAACTGTATCCACTTTTTGTTCAAATTCTTGGTAATCAGTAGAGCACTAACTGCTAATTTTAAAGGTACTATCATATATTGCATGAAAGCTCATAGAAAAATTAGTTAGGGCTGTGTGGGATTAACCATAATTCGTGATGTTCGGGCAGACTACTACACTTGATAGTGTTTTATTTGTCTGTGATTTTAAATATGTACTCCCAAATGATTTATCGAGCTTACCCTGATGGAGATTGCGTATTGTATACATACATTATCAGACCCAACTTATTTCTATTCCTCCGTATCATATGGCTACAGCGTAACTAAGGGAGTTGAAGGAACAAATTCAGAATTTGTTTGATAAACACTTTACACAACCTAGTGCACCTTTGAGTGCTCCAATGTTGTTTGTGAGGAAGAAGATTGAAGACAATTAAACAAGGTGACAATCATGAACAATCATACCTTGCCTCACATTGATGACTTATTCGCTAGTTACAAGGTGCGGTTTAGTTTTCTAAGACTGAGTCAGGATACCATCAGTTGAGAGTCAAGATGAAGAATATCTCAAGATTGCTTTCCGTACTATATACCATCTTTGATTAAATCTTTTGGACTTACAAATACCCCTCCTGCCTTTATGAATATCATGAACCGAGTGTTCAAGCTATACTATGATACATCTGTTACCGCGTTCATTATGACATCTTATGATCCATCACTTTGAACAACTTGTCCTGGCTAAGAGAGAAGACATTCTTTCCATGTTGAAGAATGATACTGACATAATTGGATGAATCTACATTTTCGTCCTTATATGCAAGCTTAAGCTACCCTGTAGACTGAATCACCAAAACTCTAATTGAGGCATATAAAAAAGTTAACAAAAGTAATCACCAAGGGTAAGCCCAATGAGTTTTGCTAGCACAGCTTTTAGAGAGGTCAGAAGCCTTTCTGACTTCTTCTCATGCCAAGCCTTCAGCCATTCCTTCTGAAAAAGGCTCTTGCAAAATACTACTGTTCCGCAATTTCCCTTCAACATTTTTGTGAAACTTTCTTATACAATTCACTTGACTTTTTAAATTGTTCCCACTGGATATTTGGAAAAAAAATGCAAGTCAAGGTAAAAGAAAATACTAGAACTAAAATACAACATTGTTGATTTCTGTTTATGAATCACAAATGTTTACATGTCTATAGAGAGCTACTACTCAGAAATGTAACACCCAATTCATGGTCTTAGATTTAAGCTTACCATTGCCTTACAGGCAAGGTTATTGGCAACTTTTTACACGCTCTTCGAACTTTGAGAACAAGGATTTGCCTCTTGTTGGTTATCACTGAATTCCCAAGCCTTGTTAAACTTTGCAAACATCATTTGCCTGTTTTGTCTTGTTTACTGCACTTGTCTTCTTGAATTTTCATATCCCTTCTTCGATGCCTTTCTTTGCCCCTATGATTACACTTACAACGAAGAATAGAGAGATGGTAGGATTATGTAATATTATCATGTACAACAGTTCTGTTTGTAGGCGATGTTAGAGAGCCATTGATCATGGGAGGTGGGTGCGGTGATAGGGAACCAGAAATGCAAAGAAACTTCAGTGTCTGGTTGGTCCACAGCCTATTTTGTGTGTGATAACTCTGACTTGAAGATATTTTAACGCCCACGAGCACACACAAAAAAAGAGAGGCTTCAAGACGGCATCTATTATGAACAATTAGACGGCATTTTAATTAATTGATTCTTCCTTGAAACGCATAATCATTAGATCATACTATCATTCCTGACATTAGTATGCATATGTATGATTCAAAAGCCACACAGCAGCGAGTGGATCTCTTTAAAGATTTGCAAAAAGCAAATAGGAACAATTTACAAGAATCGCGAAGGCAACCAGGAAGGTGCAGTCATGTATGGTGACTGTTTTGACAAATATGGAGTATACAGAAGACTAATATTCACAAAATTTCCCACAGCCTTTGGCCATAAAAATGATAACTACCCCTTGAATACACGGGCAATAATACATGGGATCTACGGGGACAAAATCAAATAGGAACCCCCGGGTGAGGAGGTGGAACAAGGGGCTTTACCAAAATAAAAGAAGTAACGTCAAAAGAAAAAAAAGGGGGATAAACTGAAACCCTGTACACGTACCTCTATATCTGTCTTCACCTTCCTGAGGCTCTAGGGCAACAATAATATACAGAACCCAAAATTTTTAGCAGCCGTCCATCTAATATTTCTAAACCTTGAAAATTCACCAACTTGACATAAAATGATGCCCTCAGGGATAACGAGCTTCATCTGAACCATAAAGTAAGCAAGAATTAGCAAGATCTACCAGGTATTACACCATGTTCTACAGTTCACCAATATCATCATTCAACAACCCAAACTACCTTTACCCAAAAAAGTAGGGGAAGTGATCAATTGAAAGCCTCATAGAAGCATGTCACTAAATTTAGACTCGGTGAATATCGGTGTTGGCAAAACCTTTTTCTAAAGCATTTCAAGTATTTGATTCATCAACTTTGGATACCAGGACTGTTAATAGAACACCAATGCAAGTCAACTGACTTTAGTACACATTAAGCTAAAAGAATGTTTTACCTGTACACCGCTGTTTCCCAGGCATGCTAACCCATTCAGGGACTGATTAGCCACCAAGGAATTATCCATTTCTGTTGAGGGTGGTTCAATCCAGTCTACAGTCATTGGGCCTAGCAAACTAACTGCTATTCCTTGCTTGCAGAACCTAAGCGTGTTGTTGTGAATGTTGCAATGGTGACAGCTGCTGCTGTTCCTGCTGCAACTGTGGCTGGGTCACTGACGAAGGAGGCAACTGGGAGGATTTTTGCCGCCAGTTGACACTAACGTCAGGCCCTGCTGCAGACAAGTTGTCTGAAGATTGTCTTTTGCTTACCCCTCGGCTGACTTGAGGCGCAGACTCACTGCCAGCAGAACTTGTTGGCAGAGCACCAATTGAGTCAAATAACGGTTCTGTACCTTTCCACTGATTAGTGCTCAGGGTTGAAACATCTGCAACATTAGCTGCATCGTTGCAGTCCTGAGGCATTGAAGCGATTGCACCTATCTGAGAAGTTTTGCACGTAGATCGTCGTTCAGCTTGAGGTTCACCAGCTTGCAAGTTCTTCGATGGATTTGAATTTACTACATGGTTCTGCTGCAACACTCGTTGTACAGTTGCCTGGCTTTGACTCATCAATTTTTGCTGTGGCTGCACCTGGGACTGTTGATGCACCAATGCTTGGTGGTTGGGAGAACCCGACACTGAGGACGGAACAGATTGCTGAGATGAATTAGTATCAGAGGCAGCCAATGAGGCAGGACATTGATTGCTACTTTCCGGATTAGAAGGCATCTCCTGCTGAAGATGCTTAGATGGAGGTGGTTGGCCAGAGTAAATCTTAGTCTGGGGCTGCTGAAGCTGACTTGAAGAATGAGGTGCCATAGCTTGTTTTGCAAGCCGGACAGGACTGTGTGCTGATCCAGAATATACTCTATGACCTTGTATCAAGCTAGTAGCTTGCTCACCTTTCTCAGCAGATTGATTTGCCTGATTGTTAGAAAGCCCATTCATTAGAGAGGGATCTTTCTGCAAGTTCTGGTGCATCATCATGTTCCCTCTGCCAACTCCCTTCAATAATTTAGCTTGTTGTTGAGATTGTGACTGCTGTCGCTGTGGAGGATGGTGCCTGCCTGCTTGTTGAAGCTGCTGCCCCCCGGTCTGACGCGGTCTTTGCTTGCTCATCTGGGTTGTTAGACTGCTGCCCGCAGTTTGAGCAGGCCGTGCAAGCCCATGAGTTGGCAATGCATGAGGTTGGGGCATTGGGGTCATTGAGGTGGGGGATGTCAATGGAGAAAGTGATACCGGCGGCGAAGAAGATTGTGATGTGGTCTTGGGACTTTTTTGCAAAGAAGATGAAATAGGAAGTTGGGCCTGTGGATGTGAAAATTGTTGCTGTTGCAACAGCCGCTGTTGCTGGTGCTGGTGCCTCTCTTTAGCAAATCGAATTGCATAAGCTTGTTGCTGTGAGTTGGTGGCATGATTAGCCCCTTGAAGATGAGGGTGATGAGGGCTAAGCATAAGTGGCTGCTGTGAAGACATAGGATGTGATTGCTGATGATGAAGTGGATATGGTGAGACGGGAGAGGAAGGCAGGTTGGGGAATGAGGAACCCAACCCACCAAATGGAGGAACCACTTGGCTGTTCCCCTGAGAGGCCTGCAGCTGAAGCTCAGGAACCACCATTTGCCTCTGAGCTTCCTGATTCTGTGGTAGCTGTATGAGAAAGATACCCGAACCGAGTCATTGAATTAAACATGTAAGGAATATATGGCAACTGCAGAGTTGAAAATTACATGTTCATAATGTGTTCCTATGTATCAGCAACCACAAAAAGAGAAGAAAATGATGCAGAAACTAGCGTCAAACAACAAATTTTCAACCAAACATGCAAGGAGTTGTGTGACACAGTACCATGAAATGCATCAAAATTGGGATATTAGATGTCCATAACATGCTCCTTACATCAGCAACCACAAAAAGAGCAGATCATGATGCAGAAATAGCATCAAGTAACAACTTACAAATTGTGGAAGTGCATAATCTTCATAGAACACTCAAAGTTTACCCCTTCAGTACATAAAAGTGCATCTACTCTCCTAGCGAAGTCATGAAATCTTATATCTGAATGCAGTTCACTGAAAGCGAAACAATCTTTATCTTTCGCAGATTGTCTCTTCTTGATTTAGCTATAGCTGTGATTTTGGAAGCATTTAACACATATCAAATGACGCAAAGGTGAGAATAATATTGCCTCCTGTTTTCTCAACACATTAGTTAGAAATAAATAAATGAATCTCCCTCAGAATCTTCTAATTTTTTAGGACACGTTTTCCACATCAAAATTTGCTAGTTTGCCTAATTGAACTGCTATGTTTACTATCCATGATCGTGTGGACTCTACTCTTCAAGAACAAAGTGACTACAGATCAGATTGTAACAAAATCTCAGAGGTCACAGTGAAAAAAAAGAGCAAGGTAGTTGTAATAAAATAGCAGGGATCTATTTTAAGTCCTCCAGCAAGGTACTAGAAATCCTTTAAATTGGATCAACAAGGAAATCTTTTCGTATGCCAACTTCACCAATGGACCAAATAAGAGCAACAAGAGAAAAGCAATCAAAACCAAGCAGCTGACTAACCCGCATCATGTGCAAACCATCGCGAGGTCTCATCATTGAATTCACCTGATTAGAGCTCACTCCAGAATGTGTATTTACAGTGTTTGGCATTGCTACCATCCCAGATGAAAGCATGCTTCCAGAATTCAACATAGACGGTGATGCAACTGCCTGGAACCCAGGCCTTGCCATTGGAATACCTCTATTAATCCCACCCATCATACCCGCACTGTTGCCACCGGAAAGAGTACGAACACCACCACGATCAGTGGTTGCAGGAACCCCAGGAGCAGACATATTGGGTTGCATATTTCTCATTTGATTATACTGCTGCAATCGCTGATTTTCATCAACTGGAAGAGAAGCAGATCTAGGAACAACATATCTAGCATCCCTGGGAGCACAATTACCAAATTGGCACATGATGAGGAAAATCCCAAACATATTTTTTAAGCATAATCCATTCATTACCTAACAGATGCATTAAGGGGACTTGATGATGATGGAAAGTTGTTACCACCAATCATACTGGTGGAACCCTGGACTGCAGAGTTTGCACCAGAGGCTGGGAGCACTGAGTTCAATGCAGACTGACTTGAAATAGATAATCCACTTGGGCGCGGACCTTGGCATCCAACAGAAAGATAGTCTGGACTAGGCGAGGGCGCATCACACAGGTCCAAAGGTCTTCATATAACAAGCAGAATGAACCACAAGGAAAATAATAATTAAGAGTTAGCCAGCTTTTGTAATTACCAACTTGAGAAGTGTCCAACTCTACATTAAAGCATCACCGAAAGACTTACGTAAGAATAGGGCCTCCGTTCAGATTATTTGGACAAAGTTGGGAAAGAGCATGTGTGTGTGAATCATGTGGTTGCTGGAGTTGTCTTGGATCATGTTTATAGCCCTTCATTGAAACAGGAACGCATACATCAACTTGGAGCTCAGATGTATAATGCAAACAAACAGAAATAAATCTCTGCTCTGTACACATAACATACTCTTTTAACGTATTTCAACATTCTGCAGGCTAGTAAAACATATTCCCTCCCCGTCCCAATTTATGTGGTGGTGTTTGACTGGTCATCGAGTTTAATAATGAAATGAAGACTTAAAATTTGTGGTCTAAAACAAGCCAAAGATATTTGTGCGGCTACAAGTCATCTCATTAAGGGTAAAATGGGAAGTTTAAAGTTAAATTGTTACTAAATATTGAAAGGTCTCATTCTTTTTGGGATTGACTATAAAGAAAGAAGTGTCACATAAATTGGACCAGAGGGAGTATAATATTTTCTCAGGTTACTAAGTTATAATCTTATTTACATTGAAGCAAGATTACATATGGAAAATCTCCATCAACCTGAAGGAGATTAGGTGGGTGTCACCAGGAAGCACAAGGGATGTACTAAATTGTTGAAGCAGAGATGGCAATTTAACCAGTCAAAAGGAGAGATGGAGGATTGTACGAGCATGCATTTGGTGGACTGTTTGGAAAGAAAGAAATCGAAGATGTTTTGAGGACAAGCAATGCAGCATTCAGAAGTTGGAGATGAAATGCTTAGTCCTTCACTATGTTTGGTGTAAACAATAATATTTTGCAGAAGCTGGAGATAATTTTGATGTTCTAGACAGTATGTAAGAGACCATACAGATAGGAAATGTTACTCGTATCTTTCCTTACTTTTGGGAGACTACGCAGCTTATGTAGTATACCTGTTTATATATAAATGTTACCATTCTCAGAAAAAAAGGATAATCTGATATCTAGAGCTGCTAGGATGAAACAAAGACACCAGTCCAGGACAATATACCAAGTGTTCTGAATATGGTATTGGTATTTTTGATAAATCGCACGTCACTTTTTTTGGTTGGGTTCGGGCTGGGGTTGTAAAAGTAAGGGTACTTCATTCATAAAAACAGAACCAAAAAAAAAAAAAAAGACAAGCTATAAGCATTCATATTGAGGTAAGCAAGGTTTCTTCCTTCTCCCAAAATATCACATTTCCTCTCCTTGACACCCATAAATAAGTGGAATAGATTCCTATGGGAAAAAAAAAAAGAAAAAAAAAAAAAAATATATATATATATAAGTGCATTTGAAATATTGGGTTGTAATGAAAAGATTAGAATTGAAATTTTTGGAAGAACGGCATTTGATTTCTCGTCTCCTACAAAAAAAAAAAAATCACACTTCAAATTTAATATGCACTTTCTTATATCAACCATTCTTACTAGGTGCCAAATAAAAAAATTATGCAGTCTCTATTGATTCACACTATATAGCACAAATACTCCTGCAAAGCCACTCTACACTTTTTTACCCTAGAAAACAAAGCATTCGGCAGTTTCCTTGTTTCCCCAGTTTGCATATAACAGGACAATTTTATTTTTATTTTTTTATGACAAGGGAACCCGCAGCTGCTACCCTTCGGGTGCGCACAGGGACAAATTTTTAGATCTCATTCAACAACTGTATTCAAATAAACACAGAAATTCAACTATGAATAGAGGTATTATTAGACACACATGTTAAGGGAATATAAAATCACTGGCATCGTAAACAAAAATTGCAGTGAAGTAACGAAAGTTAATATGATAATTTCCCAATAACAGACTATGCTGGATAAAGGACCAATACCCTATCCCCTCCCCCTCCCAAAATTTCCTATCCTATTTTCTATGATAGAGTTTACATCGGCATAAAGATAACCAGCACATTAAACTAATATAAAATTTGACGTAACCAAGGGATACATCAATTTAACAGTTATACGGTTTCAATACAGAAAGCACCACATCACGGCTTCAGTTCAATTGCTTTAAAATCCAAAGTTCTTGTTACAACAAGTAGATCATTCTTATTGTAAAAATATGCCAAATTTTGTTTTTCCTTTTATAAGTAATATCGCAAAATGTCCTATCAAAGTCCACCAGCAAGGAAATGCACATGTTTTATGCATAATACAATGTACTTTTCCTTTTCTGATGAATCAGCTGGTGATCTTACAAATAGTAACATATCCAGCAATTACTCTCCATGCAAGAATATTTCAAACTATTCTTCACACAAGTGTTATGCAGTCTTAATTCAAAGTTTACTTTCTCAAATTAAGCTGATTGTGCTGAAATCCCATCTCTAATTCCCTAGTTGGATAAACAATTTATCCTTCACAAATATAAGTCATCAAGGGCCCTAGGGAAGTGATTGTGGAGATTAAAGATTGAGAAGCACACCCTATAGAGGGAGGTGATGGTAAAAAAGCATGGAATAGTGGAAGGGGAATGGAAGACAAAATGTGTAGTCTCTGGAGGAATACCATAAAAGGATGGGAAGACTTCAGCAGCAGCATCGCATACAGGATAGGAGATAGAAGCATAGTTAGCTTCTAGAGCCAGAGTGGGGAAAATATGTTGACACTCAAGTTCTCGAATATTTGCAGAATCTCGTGCGGCTCTAGAGGTGACGAGGGAAGAGTTGATCTAATATTTAAAAAGAATCTATATAACATTCCTAAGATTGGAAGATTGTTGAATTTCAAGGCCTAATTGAAAGGCTATGCAAGTACATAACACACTGCCTGTGAAGGTAGGTGTGAGGAGCGAAAGTACAACAACAACATACCCAGTGTAACGACCAAGGTGGGATTTGGGGAGAGTACTGAGTACGCAGACCTTACCTACCATGTGGAAGTAAAGAGGTTGTTTCAGATAGACCCTTGGCTCAAGGAGAGCATTTCAAAGCAGTATGGAAAAAGAAAATATGGAAGTGAAGAAGCCATAGAAAATATTAAGGAAAGCATTACATAGCATTACGGACAATATCCACAACAAAATAATATGATAACCGAAGCACAAGAAACAACAAGTAGTAACAAATATCGAAGAATAAGAAACTACGAGAATAATGCTAATACTACAGGTAAGGAGAAGCAGATACAGTGCTCCAAACTACCCCCAAGCCTACCTATCTTACAGGAAAGCGAGACAGCACTCAATTACCTACTAATCTTTTACCCTAATCCACGACCTCCATATCCTCCTATCTAAGGTCATGTCCTCGGTAAGTTGAAGATGTGCCATGTCCTGTCTAATCACCTTTGTGAGGACAAAAAGTGTTCTTGGTAAAGTCATTACTATAAGCTCTTAGTTAGGATTTAGGAAAGAATTGGATTTCCTGCACACCTTTTTTCTCAATTGTGGTGTTCGGGCTAGCTTGCGCGCACCTCGACTAATTCCACTGGGTACTTACTACCGTCCCATCAGCATAGGTACAGGATAACTCTGTCCATCAAGGCATAGACAGATGGGAATAAATCACCTGGTGTTTTTTGCCTCCGCTTGAATTTAACCTTAGACCTTACGGTTTTCAGTCCACTTCATTGATCACGAGGCCAAACCGCTGGGAGTTGGGTTTCCTGCACTTATCAGTTTAGGTTTTCATTGTTCCAAGAAAAATATGTTTTTTTACTTGGTTGGCAGCAAGGGGAGGGACACTTACAATTGCGAGTTCGAGAAAGAGGATCACATGTCAATTCCTGTTTTAGGCTCAAATCAGATGAAGACAAGGGTCATTTCCAGTTTTGTCAGTTGGCAACTCGCTTGTGATGGGAGAGCTTTAAGATGATTCAGACTACAATGGGAGATGCCTAACACAATGACGGAGGCCCTATTCAGTTGGCCTTTCGAAGAAGGAAGAGAAGATGAAGGGCACGGGATCTTTTTGAAGAAGAGGAATAACAGAATCTTTTAAGGGATAGAAAATGACTATGCACATCTAAGGAATGGCCTCTCATTTCAAGATTCTTTTTGGTGTACCGTGAAGTTCCACCTTGTCTAGAAGATTTGGTGTTTTTCGGAAGAGAATCATATTTCTGCTATAGGATCTCTAACTTTTGGTATACTGCTGATATTTTCCATCATTAATAAAGTATTACCTTATAAAAAATTCAAGCTAGGTGTCTGGGTTACTAGATGTCTCAAACCCAGCCTTCACATCTATTGGACATTTGGGACATTAGTAAACTCGTATTATTGCAAAGACTTACCCTTATTCTGACCCATCAAGTTTTGTAGCTATGTTGTCTTGAGCAATGCATTACAGAAAGCCTAATCTCCTATTGGTCCTAGTATGATAGACAACCAAATGGCAACCCCAAATACCAAAGCTACCTGGTATAATAATTTCATAAACACGTCGTGAAGATGTGAGAGGAAAATAAAGTTGCTCCATGTATACTAAACCGGCAGATAACAGACCAGCAAACTGTAGCTCAAGGACCATGAAATAAGGGACTTCTCACTTTAATATGACCAAGAAGCTAGATAAATTCTATAGAGAAATGCTAATGCAAGAATACCTGATTCTTTCGTAAAAGATATTTCTGCCCGATCAAGATCATTTTCTCAAAATGAGATCTAAGTGTATCCTCTTCCATTGGCCCCTGCAAACGCTGAAACAGTTGCCTGGCACTTCCCTGAATGATGTTTAGCATGTTCATTCAAATTACTGAAATTGGGTAAAAAAGTTAACACCAAGGTAAGAGAGAAAGGAAGAGAATTATTGAACCTTGGGAATGCCAGGTAATGTAGAAGGATAAGGTTGAGATGATCCTGAATCATCAGCACTGTCAGCACCATCACCACTACTTCTGTCCATTAGTATTTTATGTCGTTCTTTGCATTCCTTTGGTTTGCGGTAGATACACTGCAATTACTCAAGACGACTCGTTAAAAGCAGTGAAAAGATAAAGGTAAAAGAATGATTAAAAAAAGGGTTTAGCACACAGCAAAGAAAGTAGATATATGAAAGATTTAAAATCATCTACTTTTAAGAGTAGTCTGGCTAAAATATGGTAAGAAAACTCATGAATATGCTCACCTTGAATTGTAAAGTATTGTTGAAAGCATCACTTACAAGCTCCCAATTTGGACCCATGTCATGCACCAGGACAACGAGTGCCTAAAATTTGATGTCAATTCCATTAATACAGTCAGTTGAAAAGAAGTAGAAGTAGGTCTATATCAAATCAAAAAGAAACCAACCTGGTCCTCGAATAGTGACCATGGACTTCCTGAACCTGCTTGTCCAGCAGACATCTGCATGAGATTGCAATAATCAAATTTATTTTTATTAGTGGATAAATCTTCAGATAATCATTCCAACAAACAAAAGCAAATTGCAACAGAGCAACAGATTCTAGCATACACAAGTACCTTCAAAGTTTTGGCTCTCCTACCCTGATCCCTACCACTAAGCATTCTCATAAGCTTATTTGGGTTCGACATGTTACTCATCTGGGAAGCCGCTGGAGATGGGACAAATCCACCAGCAGGGCCAACATTTTCAAAAGAATTTTCAAGTGACTGCCTCATCATCTTTGGCTTCTTTGCAATATGTTGACCGAATAAACCTTCAATAAGGGAGTGCCGTTATACAAGAAGAATATTTATTATCAAGCTCTTAAACTGATGCGAAGTTAATAAGAACCGTACCATTATTACCATTAGAATCAAGTTGATGGCTCTCCAATCTCTTTCTCGAAGGATCCCTCTGACACCCAACAAGTTATAAACAATCACATAGCTGTTACAGAAAAATGTGTGTGTGTGTGTACACATGACATAACACAAAATAACAGAATATAATACACAGAGAGAGAGAGAGAGAGAGAGAGAGAGAGAGATCTGGTTATCAAAACACTGTACATTAGCATTGCCATTCTTAAAACCATCAGGAGGAAATGATACCACATACTTCTCCAACATGCCGAAATTTGAGCCATCAACAGCACAGAAGTTTTTGTTACATAAAATTGGTTCTGATAATCATGGCATATTCACATACTTGAACAGCAGGATCAAGAAAGAATATCTAAATGTTGCCCCTCCCAAAGAAAAAGGAAAAAAAGACAAAGAGGCACACATATGCAAAGAGATACATCTATGACCAATAAATGACAAAGAAAACAGAGTTGGTTCAAGCTACCAGCGACGTGCAGGAAAAGAGAAAGGGACCAAAAGATCGAGACAAAAACCTCGGTAAATTAGCGTGCAATACTAACAGATAAAAAAATCACTAATAAATTGAGCCACTATGTGAAAGAAAAAGAATAAATTGACAATTCATTGTGACACACCTATAGGTGGATCACTTCCCTAACTGAGCTCTAACTGGAGAGTGCAAAAATTTACAGTATAGTGCAGTTAGGTTCACTATGTGAACAAGAAAAAGGAAATCACCTGCTCGTTTTGAAAATTAGAATCAGCCTGCCATCGTTGTTCATATGTGGAACCCTGCATCGATGAGAATGCAGTCATCAAGAAAAAGCAAACATTGAGATGCTTCTAAACCAAAAACAAGTTGTTTACCAGAATCTTCAACTTTTTCTTCTTTTTAGGTTTTGAAACTTCAGCGGAGTCAAATGGTAAATGCTTCTCAAAATCCCCCACTGACTCGACTTCCAAACAATTTGGCATATGTGATCCCCCGTGCAAAGTACTTTGATCATCCTGAAATGAACTGGTATCGCCACTTGAAGCATCAGTTTTGATTGGCAACTGAGCACATCCAGATGTTGTTGCACTGTAAGGACTGAGAACTCTTTGCCTGGAAGCAGTACGCATACGCTTTGTTGGAATAGACGCATTAAGATTGCTAGATGGCCTTCTTCCCAGTTGCATAGATTGGTGAGTACCAAGTTTGTATTCCGCACGTTGTGTATATGGTACATCAGCGCGAACATCATATGGTCTTCCGCTATACGCCTTTATGTGGATCTTCCTTTTCTTCTGGGAATTTCTTGAAGATTTGTGACCTTCAATGGCAACTGATGTATCATATGGACTTGTCTCTCCTTCATCCTCTTCAAATGCATAGTCTTGAGATCCAAAGTCTGAATACGGATACAGCAAGAAATATGACCAGCTAGAAAAAACAGTACCAGGAGGCAACAACCTCCCAAGAAATTACAAAATTAAAAAGAGAACAGAGAAAAAAAACCTGGAATTGTATCGCATGCCGATGTCTCCACCTCTTCGTGCAAGCTACTACCAGTTTTCTGGAATTTCAAATAATAGACTAGCATCAACAAGTAGGATTAGAACACAAAACAAGTACAGCGAAAGCCAGCAAAGGCGGCGTTGGCTACAAGGCCGGACTGAATATAGCTGAGTTAAAACTCTTTCTATTCACCTCTATCAGTCAACAGCACCAGGCATGTTGACGTTGTATTGCTGTGTATCAACAAATATGCACAAGCAATATATCAATCGTGAAGTAAAGTATGGCAGCACCAGCAAGAAGTTTTACATACATGCTCTGTTCGAAACAATCTGTCGTACTTTCTACTGAGGATTATGGTAAAATTGTCTCAGGAAACATACTCCATGCACAATACATTACTTCTCCAATAATCTACGATTAAAAAAAGGTGCTCCGCGACCATTTTTAAATTATAAAACAATCAAATAGTTGAAAGAATCAACTATATCTACACCTTTAGACACATTATGTAAGTATAAAAAAGTTATAGGCAAAATATAACTTCAAATATTACTTAAGTAATCCTGTCCAAACAAAATGGAACACCTAAACATGGAAAAAGAGAGTCATAATGACTACCAAAACAATAAACCGTCATTGACTAATGCACAGGAAGAAACACATCATGTTTGGTCCTTATTAATCCATCATATATTGTAATTAAAAAAAGAAAAGCACATGCAATTTCCAAGTAAATGTAATCGTTTAAGATGCTACAGCTTTTGCAGTACATCATAAAAACAAAGTGGGAGTAAGACACAACAGCCACAAACTACGATCTTCTGTTCATTTCTCAGATGCAGACAGCCAACCACCAATAATGGCTTGGATTAAGCTACAATAATCTTCAGACTACAAGATTATGAGTAAAGTTCCTCAAGAAGTGCAAAATGAGTTCCGTATGGCTCTTGACCACAAGTTAAAAGAAAAACAAGTGAACCAGGAAGAATTTTCCTGTGTGGCAGGTAATGCAAGGGCAAGAAATCACATTTCCTCCTGTTATTGTACTCTATTAGTCAAAGTACAGCTTAGACTTTAGACTGCATACTGTTCATGCATCTTCATAAAAAATCTTGACAACTTTCTCTACATAAGAAGTATATAGAAGAATGTTCAAGAAAATAACTTGGCTGCCAAACAAACAACTTACATCAAAAGATCAATTTTCCCCCATTATATTAAGACCTAACAAACACAATGATCATATTTTAACAATTTCCATTTTCAGCAAGTGTGGTCACGTAATTCATAATAGGAGAAAACCCGACAAAGTGTACATCCTTTTCTCGACAATCCACTTATTATTTTAGTATTTATCCCCTTAGGTAGGAAAAGATAAAGCCCAATAAAGGATCACTATTAAGCATTTAAACCTAACAGAATAAAAGGACACCAATTAAGGACAATTAGACACAGCTTGAGTACGTGAGAGACACTGCAGTTGTAACAAATGTTCAAGTTACGTTATTAGATTCGCTTCCTGACTAGACATTGAATAAAATAAAGTTGGATTCTCCAATATGATCCCATAATACTTGTATCTAGGCAAAGGTCCACCAAACGTGTTGGATGAAATGGGCAATTTGCAACTCATCAAGTCAGAAGATGTAAAATCAAGCATTGGCGAAATTGTGATTCTCAATATATTACCTCGCAGTGCAGCACATGAGATTCTATAGACTTTCTGTAGGCATCCATTGCTCCAAATGAGACGGCATAGAAGAGGCTCTCCTGCAAGAAGGCATGAGGATCACTTAGAAGGATTACCATTTTCTGAGCTAAAATCATACGAAGTATCACCCCAGGAAAGCGAACGCATGAGCACTCAAAACAATCCCTAAAATATGTTCATGGAGAAACATTAAAAGACTAGAAAGATCAGAAGATAGTGACGTGTAAAACATATTTATACTTCTCCCAAATGATCTTCCCGTGGCGCATCCATGATTCCAGCATCAGACACCCTCTCTGGAGTCACCGGAGGTTCAGCAAGACTTTGTGGAACATCAGAGTCATTGTATTTCAGAAATCTCATGGCATATTCCCTAATAGCAAGAGCATGATCCTTTCTAGAAATTGGTAGCTCCAGTTGTTTGCTTTTCCCCTGCCAGGAGCATAACAAACTGCGAATTAAGGACCAAGATCTCCTCTCACCAGCCTTTCAACGGAAGCAAGTACACAGGAAAATGCAGAAGTTTAACTACTTGGGATTAGTAGCTTCACAAGCAATGTCATTTGTTCTAAAGGTTGTTCTGTTTGATTATAACCAGCTACATTTAACTTTTTTCTTGCTAAAGAACAACCAATAAACTATCCGAACTTTAATCCAGTTGCATTGAGATCATATACATTGAGGCAGCTCTTCAAACCAAGCAGCTTATGTATATACAAGTTCAAAATTAGTACATCCTATTAGAAACAATTGCATATTACCCAATGCTTATGCGGGAAGTGAATCACATAATTGAGAATTCTTGTAATTGTACTACGTAGCTCATACAAAAATCAGATCCAATGTAATAGAAATGCAACGGAAAAATTGCCGCAAACGCCGTCTAGTCTGATAACAGGGCTCATCAATTTCATTGTTGGAATACATGAATAATTACATAAGTATGTCTCAAGCTATTACGTGAAAATACTTTTAGCTTTAAGCCATTGCGTTCATCCTTCTATTTAAATTTAGAGGATTGGCCTTAAATCAGGCAATGATACAAGCCTATATCTGCATATAGCAGAACTATAATAATAAACAAATAAACGAACATACACACATAAATACCTATATGTTTGTGCTTGTGTGCGCATGAAATCAGCATAGCGATCACCTATTCCATACTCAAATGCATTTTCAGAAGAAAGGGGTTGCAGCACTACATACAACCAATAGGCAGATAATTACATGACAACTGACAATGGCCAAAAAAATGGCTCCACCAGGTAGAAAACTAGGGCATGATTTACCATCCTCCAAAGAAAAATTGTTTAACCTCATGGACCAGTAAAAAGGAACAAAAGAGCAAACATATACATAAAATAACAAAAGACAGACAAAATTATTTCAAGAAAGGAAGGAAAAAAAAGTAACAAAAGAAGATAATACTGTGTCATCTATATACCTCGATCGACTGCCAGAAGCCAATGACGGCTTTGGCCATTATATGAGCCACATTTTTTAGCTTGCAACTACTATTTTGTTCTTGGTATCGTGACCGTGCAGAAAAGGCAACTCGATGGCACAATTGAGCCGCTGCAGTCATTTTCCAAAGACGTTCCTACATGAAGAGAGACTTTTAAATAAGTGCCAAGTTTGGAAAAAAACATACTGAAAAAAAATTCCAGAACCTAAATGAAAATTTTATCATGTTTTAACCATTCAGTTATGGCACTTAAACAAGCTACTAGAAAAGCCGAAATGAAAGAGGCTCTAATGACAAGGGTCAATTAAGTCACACCTGCGCAAAATCATTTGCCAGCCAAACCATTTCCTCAAGCACATAATCCCAGTGAGATTTCCGACGATTCTCCACTGGAAAGGCCACAGCAGATAACTGTGCAATTCTTTTACGTTTCGCCTGTTTTTTATATTGTATTAGATCTTTACAGCCAAATAACAAAGTCATAGCAGTATTTTTACAAGATCGACCAAAAGAGGATGTGAAGTCTAAAGAATAAAGCAAAAACCTCTATAATATGTGCCTCTTTCAATATTGAGTCTTCATCACCCCTGGTAGCAAGTTTAACGTTGATCCCAGGTGCTTGTGCCTCAGAGGAAAGATTTAGAACTGCATGTGGTGATACATGCTGGGAAGGCTCAGGTATTCTGGACTCGATTGAACCCTGACGCCCAACAATACAAGCATATCCTTTTTGGGAGTTGGAACTATCACTTGTCTTTGTACTGGGTTTCCTCTCAGTTTCTGATGGAGATGGGCCAACTGCTTCCACTGGGGTGGTAATTTTATCTTTTACCTCAGTCTGCAGATTAGCTTTACTGCCAGCAAATTGTTCCTGTGATGTATCTATAAAATCATTCTGGTCATTTTTGGGACCAGAATTCCATATCTCATTAGTCAAACCACAACTGTCATCAGCTTTCGCCTCTTTCTGTTCTTCAAGATTGCTTTCTATAACTGGTGTTCCCTCTGGCACCGACAGTTGTTCCTTCAAGTCGCCATTGGAGTCTAAGTTTGTTGGGTCGGTAGACATCTCATTAATAGTATTTCGATCCAGATTATGGGTAGCCCGAGTGCAAGAAGATTCTGAATCTAAACCTTTTGTACCCAATGCTGCCCAACTGCTTTGAGCATCAATTGGTATGCTTTTCTGGTCACTCTTCCCACAAATTAACCCATTTATATGGCTGGAACTAGCTTGATTCTCAAGCCCTGCTGCAGCTGTACACAACTGACCTTCCTGGCCAGCAGAACCTACCCCTTCTTTTCCCAGTGATGATTGAGGCTTTACAGGACCTTCCTGAATAGACATTTCCTCGACACCAGTGAGTGAGTTCTGATCATGTTTGTTATTCAGCAAACCTCCGGAAGCACTAACTTCAGGAATG
The DNA here is from genome assembly GCF_029784015.1 of Lycium ferocissimum. NCBI lineage: Eukaryota > Viridiplantae > Streptophyta > Magnoliopsida > Solanales > Solanaceae > Lycium > Lycium ferocissimum. The sequence goes on along the minus strand of NC_081342.1, from coordinate 15,143,858 downwards.
CTATCCGCCAGATCATCTTTCTTCAGGTAAGTAGTTGCCTCTGCAGCTTTAACGTCATGAACTTCAGAATCCAGCTGATTATCAGATGGCGGAGTTTTAACAGGCATAAAACCATTTGGACTAGAAGGCAGTGCAATGTTCAAAGAAGAGTTCTGGTCTTTCGGATTTTCTCCATCAGATACCAGTCCTTTTACATCTTTAGAAAAACGTTGTGAAGGCAAAGATGTGCCATGACCACCACGAGCAAGAATTATATCAGTAGAACTTGACCTAGTGCCATCCCCATTAGGCCGGGGCCTGTATCTTCGCTTGTAAGCTTTTCTAGGGACGCCAAAAGTGGCAGAATCGCCCAATTCTTTTGCATTTCGACTTCTATCCAACTTAGATGACTGTTCTGATGGAGTAAGATTGCTCCTGCCGGGGTGTCTATAGGACCTATCACCTTCAATGAATTCATTTTCACCATCAAATAGCATGAGATTGTCAGCACTGTTGGGTTCACAAAGTTGAGGAGCCCCAAGTCGACCACTACTTTCAACTGAGTCTCCATGAGGTGAAGCAGTAATTGCAAAACTACCTTTTGCTTCACTAGAATGCATAAAGAAAATTAGCAATCATAAAGGATTAGAAAAGCTAACAGAACTCCGAAAAATTACCTGGTCACGGGCTGATCTGGATGTTGATCTGTCAGAGAAGTAGATTGAACACTAAGTGAAGCAGCATTCCCAAATTTGAAATCCAGTGGATCACCAAACTGCAATAAGAAGAATCAAGTCATGCCAAAAATGTAAGAGGATAATTTCTGAAAATCTAATAATAAGCAGTCCAAGTATCATACTTTCGCATGAAATTCTAACTCTCTTCTCGTTTCCTCTAGGAAACCACACTCCTGCCTGTTAACAACAACAAATCTCACTGTAAGCATAGAGGCAATACTGAAATCATTAAATTCCATGTAGGCAGGTCAAGGAAGTGAAGCAGCATGCTAGCATTACCTAAGCTCATTATTAACCTCCTCGTATGCTGAACTCTGCAGCGAAGTTTTGTTACCAATTCCAACTCCGCCTTCAAAAACTCCTCCCATGGAATCAACCTCGGCATTGACTACGGGATCAGATTCCGTACCACATCTATGCATTCCCACCTTGGAAACTATAGGGTCTTGCCCTCCATCAGTACAAGCCTCGATCAAATTCCTAAAGACAAAGACAACACTTAGACACCATGCAGGAACTGAAATACCAACAAGAGAAGTAACAACTGGTATTAGCATTTAGATAACAGTATATGTATACCCCTTTTGTGGATATATATAAGGACTTGTTTAAAAAGTATCTTTTGAAGCCCACATGCAAGAATTTGGTTTTATTACCTTTTGTGCTTCTATGAACTTAAGGCACTATTCTGGTTGCAGCCTCAATCCCATCCAACTCTTTCTTGAATAAGTGCAAAAGAAAACAGAAAAAAAAGAAACCCCACTTTGTAAAAAGTCCACTAGGGGTAAAAGTGAAATGTATAACTGCAGAAAAGGAATATGGCACCAGAGAATCCAGGTCTTTTCCAAAAGAAAGCCACTTCACAAGTACGATTTCTGGGATTCAGTTAAGGTGGAAACAAGAAAACATGGCACCAAAGTAACATCACTAGATACAAAACTACCAGACACATAGTACTTGGTAGATGAATAGTTACTTAGAGAAGGAAGTGAGTGGCCATACGTATACTTTATCAGGTACTCTTTAGAACATCCGGAAAGAGATATACACGTTGATAAACTATGTTACAACAACAACATGCCCAGTATATTCCCACAAGTGGGCGATAAACTATGTTAATGCCTCTTAATACTTTAGAGTACATACATACTTATAGGTTCAAAGAGGGGCAAGACATGCTCCACCAATTAATCTACAAATAGAAGAGAGTATGCAAACATGGACCAATCCAGGCACAAAGAACTACATGTCTCAGTGTCACTTTGCTTTCTGGAAAATTTTCAAGATCAAGACAACAAGTTGCATGCCCAATATCCGTAGCGTCTATTATCCTATACATTAAGTTCTTATTCAATAGTTACTAAAGAAAACTGATCAAATAAGCTCCTAGCCCCTAGGGAGGATCCACATTGATCTTCCTGTTGGGAGATTATAGATGGTTTCAGCATGTAACAGCAAGTGTACAAAAGAAAAGATAAAACTTCCTTTCAATATATTCCATAATATCCATGGGAATAATAACAACAACACCACACCCAATGCAATCCCACAAGTGAGGTGTGGGAAGGGTGGTGTGTACGCAGACCTTATCCCTACCTTGTGAAGGTCGAGAGGTTGTTCCCGATAGACCCTCGGCTCAAGATCCATGGGAATAATCTTTGTACAAATTAATGGTACACAAGAGAAAAGAGCTTATATGACCATAAGCAGCTTGGAGAAAGAAACGTCTAAATTTCATGCACACTGTAATTGGTTTTCGTTTTTCACATTTTGATTATATTCACGTGAACCCAGTAGCTTTTATCCAGATCTTATATATGTATTACGAAATCCACTAAATATCTACAAATATTTGGTTGTGAACCCAGTTATTATCATATTAATTAAGGTCGTTGTAGGAACCAATAAACTTCAAATCCAGGATGCGCCTCTAATATTTGTCCAAGATAAATCAATATCCCATGATCCAGTGTGAGTGCATTTGTGTGAGTGTGATTGCTCATAGTCTATACTTATCCATTAAGTATAGTATGCGATATCAAGAACTAACACCTAAGTCTCTAGAATGTAGCTGTCAAAAAAAAAAAAACTGTGACACAGCATTTGCACGACTAGACAGCAAAGCTAACAAACAGAATTCAAATACTAAAGACGCCTGTCAGGCGGGAGCATTTTCACAACTTTTCGTCCATGTCTTCACTCATTTGCATAAAAGCACAATAATTCTGTGATCACCAGCTTCAAACAAGTCTAATAAAATCCCATGAGGCGAAAATCAAGCTCAAAGAACAAAATAGTTTCATTTTTCTTGACATGCAGAGCAACAACAACTACTTATCACGTAAAATTAAGCTCTTCTAAACAGTTTAAGCAATATGCACCACCATATATGCAAAGAACCCCTAAATTAACAATTATGAACTCTAGGGTTTGCAAGAAAATGAACAAATTTCCAAATTCTAGGGTTTGTAAAGCTTAGGAATCAAAATAAATACCTCAATTGTGAACACCTGTGCCCAAATTGCAGCTAAGATTAGCAATGCAAAGGTTTCACCTGGTTCTAGGGTTTTTATACCTCAATTGAAAGCAAAAAATATTTGCCCTAGAATATATGAAACCATGAATGCATTTGAAACTCGTACAAATACAAATAGTAGAAAAAACAAGTGCCCTATATTGACATATAAATACGTATGTATGTATTTATTTGTTGTGTCGAGTAAAATAAGGTTGTTTGTGTTTCGTTCTTCGTGCTCCTTCGTGTTCACAAACTTTCTCTCTCTAAACTGTTATGTTTTTTCTCTCTCTAAAAGTTCATAAAACTATTATTCTTTCGTTCTCTGATAATAGTGGGCTGGACATGCAGAACGATGAACCAAAGGCCATTTTGCAATTTTGGACCATTTGGGCTTTTCTTATTTGGGAAAAAATGGACATATTTCTCATATTCAAAAGGGATGGTGTTAACTGTTAACCCATGTTACTTGGAAGAATTAGTTATTGGTGACATTTTAGTTTTGAAATTACCATAGGTGACTTATGGGGATCACTTAAAAGTAAAACCCAATTAAATTTAGGTTTAAGAAGATTGAGGTCCAAAATATATTTTTTCAAACTTCTTAATTTTTTACAAAATACAAAAAGATCCCAATTTAATCTAAAAAACCCACCAACCCCTTCTCCTCCTCCCCCCTCCCCACACCCTCTCTCCCCACCCACCTCTCCCAAAAAATTTTTAAAAAAAAAAAATTGATATTTTTTATTTGCTTTTTCACCAGCCCTCCCCTCTCCTCCTCCCACCCCTGTCCCCCCGCCCCACACCCTCCCCCCAAAAAAAATTTTTTTTTTTAAGAAAAAGTTTTGATATTTTTTATTTGCTTTTTCACCACCCCCCTCTCCTCCTCCCACCCTACCCCCGCGCTACACACACCCCACCCCCAAAAATTTTTTGTTTTAAAAAAAGTTTTGATATTTTTTATTTACTTTTTCACCCATTTCCTCCTCCTCCCCATCCCCCCCCCCCCCCCCACACACAAATTTTATTTTTTTAAAAAAAAAAGTTTTAATTTTTTTATTTGCTTTTTCATCGCCCAACCCCCCTCCTCCTCCTCCTCCCACCCCTCCCCCAAATTTTTTTTTTTTTTTAAGTTTTTGATTTTCTTTATTTATTTTTACAACCCCCCTCCCCAAAAGAATTTTAAAAAATGATTTTTTTTACAAATCCCACTCCTCCACCTCCCACCCCCTCCCCCCACCCCAAAAAAAAAAAATTTAATATTTTTTATCGTCCCCACTCCTCCTCCTCCCACCCCCCCCCCCCCCCCGCTCCATCCCCCCTAAAAAACAAAAAAAAATTGAAAAATTTTTCTTTTTGTTTTTTGCACCCCCCCACCGTTCCAAAAAAAAAAATTGTTTTAAAAAAAGAAGTTTTGACAAGTTTTTTTTTTTTGCACCACCCCCCCACAAAAAAAAAAAAAAGATTTTTCTTGAAAAGAAGTTTTGAATTTTTTTTTTTCTTACTTCCCCACCCACGCAAAAAAAATTATTTTTGGTTTTTGCCCCCCCCCCCCCTCTCCTCCCCACACGCCAAAAAAAATCTTAAAGGGAAGTTTTGAATTATTTTTTTTTGGGTTAGGAAAAGTTTGGATAAAATCAAGGTTGTTGTTGTGTGTTTGTAGTGAAATAGATGGTTTTTCTGCTGCTGTCCTGGTATGGTTCAGGGTTTAAAAAAATATATCCAACAGATAGTTTTTTTTGTTCTTGTTCGGTATTTATCTGGTTCTAGAAGATAACCAACAGATTTGTAGTTATTGCAACAAGTTCTACACTTTTCGCAACAAGTAAACAATCCGTTCGCAATGACTCACTAATATTGACATAGCTTGATTATTTACATTTTGTAGAAGATATCTAACAGATTTGTAGTTGTTGCAACAAGTTCTAAACTTGTTGTAACAAGTAGACAATCTATTGCAACAACTACAAATCTGTTGGACATAGCTTCAGTTATTTGGTTTTGTTTGTAGAAGGTATCCTACAGATTTGTAATTGTTACAACAAGTTCTACACTTGTTGCAACAAGTAGACAATCTGTTGCAACAACTACAAATCATTGACATATTTGATTATTTGGTTATGTTTGTAGAAGATATCCAACAATTTGTAGTTGTTGCAACAAGTTCTACACTTATTGCAACAAGTAGACAATCTGTTACAACAACTACAAATCTGTTGGACATAGCTTTAGTTATTCGGTTCTGTTTGTAGAATATATCCAACAGATTTGTAGTTGTTGCAACAAGTTCTACACTTGTTGCAACAAGTGGACAATCTGTTGCAACTACAAATCTATTGGACATAGCTTCAGTTATTTGGTTCTGTTTGTAGAAGATATCCAACAGATTTGTAGTTGTTGCAACAAGTTCTACACTTGTTGCAACAAGTAGACAATCTATTTATGAAATAACAAATGTTGAGGAAAGATATAGCTAAATTAATGACCAACCGACAATCAATCCTCGAAAGAGATGAAGAACGAGCCGAGAAGAAGAGATACAAATGAAGAAAGTGAAGAAGAACTAGAAGATAAAGAAGCTGATGATGGAGATGGAGTAAATCAAGGAAATCATTTTACACCCTGCGATTCTTGCCGAACAAATTATTACTTAAGTTGTAGTATTTGGAGCCAAGGTTCTTTGTTGAACAATTTTTTTTTTTGTTTTTTTTTTTTGTCCTTTATGTTATTTGTGAATGATGTTTATGAACTTATTTATTTTGATTAGTTATGGTATTTGGAGCTAAGGTGGTTGTATGCAACAAATGCCTACACTGTTGAAGAAGTTGCAACAAGTTACTAGTTTATTTCAACAAGTTACTAATCTGTTTTAACAAGTTACTTATCTTTTTAAACAAGTTGCTTAGTTGTTACAACAAATTACTCACCCTGTTTGGAAAAAAAATCAAATAATTGCTTAAATTATTGCAAAAATTAAAAAATATGTCGCAACAGATGAGTTAATTGTTGCAACAAATCATACACTTGTTGAAGAGGTTGCAACAAGTTACTAATCTTTTTCAACAGATGAATCAGATGTTTAAGCAAGTTGCTTAGTTGTTGCAGCATGATTAATCACCTTGTTTGAATTATTGCAACAACTTACTCATATGTTGCAATAGGTATCTCATATGCTGCAACAACTTACTCATATGTTGCAATAGGTATCTCATATGCTGCAACAACTTACTCATATGTTGCGGCAGGTATCTCATATGCTGCAACAACTTACTCATATGTTGCAGCAGGTATCTCATATGTTGCAACAACTCCTCCATTGTTGCAACATATTCACGATATTGATCACATTGAACTTCTTTGTTTATACTGAATAACATTGAATTCATTGTTTATCACTAAATATGGTTGAATTAAGTACTTCACATCAAATCACTCTAATGATCACTCGATTTAGGAAGAATACACTTAGAATTGCCCATCTAATCCATGAAATTACTATCTAATCAATTAAGGATATTAGTAGATATATATATTCATCACTAAAAATCGTTGATTTTCTTTGTTTAACACTAAATTTGGGTGAATCAAGTAGTTCGCATCAAATCACTCTAATGATCACTCAATTTAGTCCATACTGAGTAGTAGATCATCTTTCTTGACTCAAAATATATCAAATTTATTAAGTATTATACATTGATCACTAAATATCATTGATTTCCTTTGTTTATCACTAAATATGAGTGAATCAAGTAGTTCGCATCAAATCACTCTAATGATCACTCGATTTAGTGCCTACTGACTTAGTAGATCATCTTTCCTGACTCAAACTACTATCAAATTGATTAAGTATTATATATGGATTACTAAATATAGTTGATTTCATTTGTTTATCACTAAATATCGTTGATTTCATTTGTTTATCACTAAATATGAGTGAATAAAGTAGTTCACATCAATTCACTCTAATGATCATTGGATTTAGTGCATACTGACTTAGTCGATCATCTTTCCTGACATAAAATACCGTTAAATTGATTAAGTATTATATATTGATCACTACTTATCGTTGATTTCCTTTGTTTATCACTAAATATCATTGATTCCCTTTGTTGATCACTAAATATGGGTGAATCAAGTAGTATCTGCTGGAACAACTGTAATATCTGTTGCAACAACTGTAGTATCTGTTGCAGCAAATGACATAGTCGTTGAAGAGGTCCTTACTCTTGTTGGATAAAACACAAAAAGTTACCCAGTTTTTGCAACAAGTCACTTCACTTGCTAGAAAAACCCCAACATGTAACTTAGTTCGCAACAACGAACAAGGCATCGGTTGTTAAATGATTGCTTACTTGTTGAAAATCTTTTAGAAGTTGGATAAAACACAAGTTACTAGTTGTTTCAACAAGTCTTGTTACTTATTGGATAAAACCCAACAAGTTATAGAGCTGTTGCAACAGATTCACTACTTGTTGGAAATTGTTCAGCAATTTATTAACAACAATACACACATTTATGATTGGACACGATCAACATATCATATAAACTAAGTTCACAAGCACCAAGAACATAAATTACCATTCTAAAAAAGAACAACATTAAAATGTCATAAAGTTCCAACAGATAACTATTATTACAACACGGTGCAATTAACAACTATGGAGCATTTCGGCTTGGACAACAACTACAAATCATTGGATATCTTCTACAAACGGAACCAAATAATTGAAGCTATGTCAGCTGAGATGAATGAGTCGTTGCAACAGATTGTCTACTTGTTGCAAAAAGTGTAGAACTTGTTGCAACAACTACAAATCAGTTGGTTATCTTCTACAAACAAAATTAGATAAATACCAGGACAAGAACAAAAAAAAATCATCAGTTGGATATCTTTTCCTAAACCCTGAACCATACCAGGAAAATAACAGAAGAACCATCTATTTCACTACAAACTAGGGGTGGGCATAAACACCGAAAATTAAAAAACCTGACCGAACTGAATTAATTCGGTTTCGATTTTTTTTTTTATGACAAATTCGGTGTTCGGTTTCGGGTCAACGGTTCTTCGGTATTTCGATTTAACCGAAAGTTTTTTTTTATTTTTTATTTTATTTTGAAGATTTACTACATGAATACAATTTTTTTTACAACACTCAGTCCACTCTCTCAGGCCCAAATTAATGTATATGATTAATAAAGAAGCTGCTAAATTCCAGAAGCCATCAAAGATTCAACTGGAAAATTTTCCATTCAAAAATCAAAAGGGCCTACAAGAATGGAACAAATTATTCAGAGATTATAATGCAAAATAGAAGACAATTGATAATAATCACAAAATTTTTTTGTTTATTGTCGGATGTTTGGTTCATCATATTAAAATTTGGACGTGAGATGTACTATTTAGAACATCTGTAGGTTTAAATTGGATAAATAAATTTGTCTTCAATAATACTCGTGGCCTATATTAAATCATTTTTTCCAATCTGGGATTGGTTTTTATACCATCTTGATCAAAATAATTAGCTGAATATATATAAATGATTATCAAACAAATAATACTTTTAAGAGGAAGATAAAATAAAGCATACAAGAATATGGTCTACTAATTCGGTGTGGTGTTCGGTGTTGAAAAAAATCGAATTAGAAAAACCGAAATCGAACCGAATTGAACTTCAAGAAATCGAACCGAACCGAACTAATTCGGTGCGGTGTTCGATGTCCACTTTCAAAAAATCGAAACCAAAAAACCAAACCGAACTTTGAAAAAACCGAACGTCCACCCTACACAAACACACAACAACAACATGAATTTTATCCAAACTTTTCCTAAACCTCCAACTTCTTTTTAAGATTTTTTTTGGAGTGTGTGTGTGTTGGGGGGGGGGGGGGGCAAAAATACAAAAACAAAAACTTTTCAAGACTTTTTTTTCAAACATTTTTTTTGGAAGGGTGGGGGTAGGTAGGTGCAAAAAAATAAAAAGAAAAACTTTTCAAAACTTAAAAAAAAAAAACAATTTTTTTTGGTGGGGGGAGGGGGGAAGTGAGGGGTGGGAGGAGAAGCGGGCTGGTGAAAAAATAAAAAAAAAATATCAAAACTTCTTAATTTTTTTTTGGCGAGGAGGGGTGGGAGGAGGAGTGGAGGCTGGTAAGAAAAAATTAATTTTTTTTTTTTGGGTGAGGGTGGGGGGGAGGGCTGCGACGAGGAGGAGGAGGAGGGGGGGGGTGAAAAAACAAATAAAGAAAATAAAAAAAATTATTTTTTTTAGAGGGGGAGAGGGGTGGGGGTGGGGGTTGGGGGGGAGGAGGAAGAGGTGGGGTGAAAAAACAAATAAAGAAAATTAATTTTTTTAATTTGTTTTTGCGGGGGGTGGGGGGGGGAGGTGGGGGGTGGCGGGGGTGGGGGAGGAGGGGGTGAAAAATAAATAAAGAAAATTAAAAAAAAAAATTTTTTTTTTTTGGGGATGGGGAGGGGGCGGAGAACTTGTCATAAAAAAAAAAAATCCGAACTGGGCGGAAATACGAAAAAATCGAATTAATTCGGTTCGGTCCGGTTTTTCGATTTTCGGTGTTTATGCCCACCCCTAGTTTGTAGTGAAATAGATAGTTCTTCTGTTATTTTCCTGGTATGGTTCAGGGTTTAGGAAAAGATATCCAACTGACGGTTTTTTTGTTCTTGTCCTGGTATTTATCTAATTTTGTTTGTAAAAGATAACCAACAGATTTGTCGTTGTTGCAACAAGTTCTACACTTTTTGCAACAAGTAGATGTCTGTTGCAACGACTCGTTAAATACGGTGGACATAGTTTCAATTTGGTTTTGTTTGTAGAAGATATCCATGATTTGTAGTTGTTGTCAATTTTGAAATGCTCACGGTTGTTAATTGCACCGTGTTGTAATAATAGTTATCTGTTGGAACTTTATGACATTTTAATGTTGTTCTTTTTTAGAATGGTAATTTATGTTCTTGGTGCTTGTGAACTTGATTTATATGATATGTTGATCGTGTCCAATCATAAATGTGTGTATTGTTGTTAATAAGTTGCTGAACAATTTTCAACAAGTAGTGAATCTGATACCAACTGACTTTATAAC